>NW_027448467.1:0-39113 GCF_038048845.1 Mixophyes fleayi
TATTCATGATTCAATTCATGATTCATGAGTCAATTCATGATTCATGATTCATTTCATGATTCATGATTTAATTCATGATTAAATTCATGATTCAATTTATGATTCATAATTCATGATTCAATTCATGATTCAATTCATGATTCATGATTCAAGATTCAATTAATGATTCATGATTCAATTCATGATTCATGATTCATGATTCAATGCATGATTCAATTCTTGATTCAATTCATAATTCAATTCATGATTCAATTTATGATTCATTACATGGTTCATGATTCAATTCATGATTTATGATTCAATTCATGATTCAATTCATGATTCATGATTCGATTCATGATTCATGATTCATGATTCAATTTATGATTCATGATTCAATTCATGATTCATGATTCATTTCATGATTCATTTTATGATTCATAATTCAATTCATGATTCATGATTCAATTCATGATTTATGATTCATGATTCAATTCATGATTCATGATTCAATTCATGATTCATAATTCATACTTCAATTCATGATTAATGATTCAATTCATGATTCATGATTCAATTCATGATTTGATTCATGATTCATGATTCAATTCATGATTCATGATTCATGATTCAATTCATGATTCATGATTCAATTCATGATTTATGATTCATGATTCAATTCATGAATCATTATTCATGATTCAATTCATGATTCATAATTCAATTCATGATTCATGATTCAATTCATGATTCATGATTCAATTCATGATTCGATTCATGATTCAATTCATGATTCGATTCATGATTCATGATTCAATTCATGATTCATGATTCATTTCATGATTCATTTCATGATTCATTATTCATGATTCAATTCATGATTCATGAGTCAATTCATGATTCATGATTCAATTTATGATTCATAATTCATGATTCAATTCATGATTCAATTTGTGATTCATGATTCAATGCATGATTCAATTCATGATTCAATTTGTGATTCATGATTCAATGCATGATTCAATTCTTGATTCAATTCATAATTCAATTCATGATTCATGATTCAATTCATGATTCAATTCATGATTTATGATTCAATTCATGATTTATTTCATGATTCATGATTCGATTCATGATTCATGATTCAATTCACGATTCAATTCATGATTTATGATTCAATTCATGATTCATGACTTAATTCATGATTCATGATTCATGATTCGATTCATGATTCAATTCATGATGCATGATTCAATTTGTGATTCATGATTTAATTCATGATTCATGATTCATTTCATGATTCATTTCATGATTCATGATTCATGATTTAATTCATGATTCATGAGTCAATTCATGATTCATGATTCATTTCATGATTCATGTTTTAATTCATGATTCAATTCATGATTCAATTTATGATTCATAATTCATGATTCAATTCATGATTCAATTCATGATTCATGATTCATGATTCAATTCATGATTCATGATTCAATTCATGATTCATGATTCAATGCATGATTCAATTCTTGATTCAATTCATAATTCAATTCATGATTCATGATTCAATTCATGATTCGATTCATGATTCATGATTCATGATTCAATTCATGATTCAATTCATGATTCATGATTCAAGATTCAATTAATGATTCATGATTCAATTCATGATTCATGATTCATGATTCAATGCATGATTCAATTCTTGATTCAATTCATAATTCAATTCATGATTCAATTTATGATTAATTACATGGTTCATGATTCAATTCATGATTTATGATTCAATTCATGATTCAATTCATGATTCATGATTCAATTTATGATTCATGATTCAATTCATGATTCATGATTCATTTCATGATTCATTTTATGATTCATAATTAAATTCATGATTCATGATTCAATTCATGATTTATGATTCATGATTCAATTCATGAATCATTATTCATGATTCAATTCATGATTCATGATTCAATTCATGATTCATAATTCATACTTCAATTCATGATTAATGATTCAATTCATGATTCATGATTCAATTCATGATTTGATTCATGATTCATGATTCAATTCATGATTCATGATTCATGATTCAATTCATGATTCATGATTCAATTCATGATTCATAATTTATGATTCAATTCATGATTCATGATTCATGATTCAATTCATGATTCGATTCATGATTCAAGATTCAATTCATGATTCATGATTTGATTCATGATTCATGATTCAATTTTTAATTCATGATTCGATTCATGATTCATGAATAAATTTATGATTCAAGATTTATGATTCAATTCATGATTCATGATTTATTTCATGATTCAATTCATGGTTCATGAATCTTGATTTAATTCATGATTTATTTCATGATTCATGATTCGATTCATGATTCACGATACATGATTCAATTCATGATTCAATTCATTATTTATTTCATGATTCATGATTCGATTCATGATTCATGATTCATTTCATGATGCATGATTCAATTCGTGATTCATGAATCAATTCATGATTCATGATTCATTTCATGATTCATTTCATGATTCATGATTCGATTTATGATTCATTTCATGATTCATGATTCGATTTATGATTCATGATTCAATTCATGATGCATGATTCAATTTGTGATTCCTGATTCAATTCATGATTCATGATTCAATTCATGATTCATGATTCATTTCATGATTCATGATTCAATTCATGATTCATGATTCAATGCATGATTCAATTCTTGATTCAATTCATAATTCAATTCATGATTCATGATTCAATTCATGATTCAATTCATGATTTATGATTCAATTCATGATTTATTTCATGATTCATGATTCGATTCATGATTCATGATTCAATTCATGATTCAATTCATGATTTATGATTCAATTCATGATTCATGATTTAATTCATGATTCATGATTCATGATTCGATTCATGATTCAATTCATGATGCATGATTCAATTTGTGATTCATGATTTAATTCATGATTCATGATTCATTTCATGATTCATGATTCATTTCATGATTCATTTCATGATTCATGATTCATGATTCAATTCATGATTCAATTCATGATTCATGATTCATTTCATGATTCATGATTTAATTCATGATTCAATTCATGATTCAATTTATGATTCATAATTCATGATTCAATTCATGATTCAATTCATGATTCATAATTCATGATTGAATTCATGATTCATGATTCGATTCATGATTCAATGCATGATTCAATTCTTGATTCAATTCATAATTCAATTCATGATTCATGATTCAATTCATGATTCGATTCATGATTCATGATTTATGATTCGATATATGATTCATGATTCAATTCATGATTCATAATTTATGATTCAATTCATGATTCATGATTCAATTCATGATTCGATTCATGATTCATGATTTAATTCATGATTCATGATTTGATTCATGATTCATGATTCAATTTTTAATTCATGATTCGATTCATGATTCATGATTAAATTTATGATTCATGATTTATGATTCAATTCATGATTCATGATTTATTTCATGATTCAATTCATGGTTCATGAATCTTGATTTAATTCATGATTTATTTCATGATTCATGATTCGATTCATGATTCATGATTCATGATTCAATTCATGATTCAATTCATTATTTATTTCATGATTCATGATTCGATTCATGATTCATGATTCAATTCATGATGCATGATTCAATTCGTGATTCATGATTCAATTCATGATTCATGATTCATTTCATGATTCATTTCATGATCCATGATTCGATTTATGATTCATGATTCAATTCATGATGCATGATTCAATTCGTGATTCATGATTCAATTCATGATTCGATTCATGATTTATGATTCAATTCATGATTCATGATTCATGATTCGAATTATGATTCATGATTAAATTCATGATTCATGATTTATGATTCAATTCATGATTCATGATTTATTTCATGATTCAATTCATGGTTCATGAATCTTGATTCAATTCATGATTTATTTCATGATTCATGATTCAATTCATGATTCATGATTCATGATTCAATTCATATTTCAATTCATGATTTATTTCATGATTCATGATTCGATTCATGATTCATGATTCAATTCTTGATTTATGATTCATGATTCATGATTTAATTCATGATTCATAATTCAATTCATGATTCATGATTCGATTCATGATTCATGTTTGAATTCATGATTCAATTCATGATTCATTTCATGATTCATGATTCAATTTATGATTCATGATTCAATCCATGATTCATGATTCGATTCATGATTCATGATTTAATTCATGATTCATGATTCATGATTCAATTCATGATTAATGATTCAATTCATGATTCATGATTCATTTTATGATTCATGATTCATGATTCAATTCATGATTCATGATTCAATTCATCATTCATGATTCAATTCATGATTCGATTCATGATTCATGATTCAATTCATCATTCATGACTCATGATTCAATTCATGACACATGATTCAATTCATGATTCATGATTCAATTCATCATTCATGATTCATTATTCAATTCATGATTCAATGCATGATTCATGATTTGATTCATGATTCATAATTTAATTCATGATTCATGATTCATGATTCAATTCATGATTCATGATTTATGATTAAATTCATGATTCGATTCATGATTCATAATTCGATATATGATTCATGATTAAATTCATGATTCATGTTTTATGATTCAATTCATGATTCATGATTCATGATTCAATTCATGATTCGATTCATGATTCATGATTCATTATTCAATTCATGATTCATGATTCGATTCATGATTCATGATTCAATTCTTGATTCATGATTCGATTCATGATTCATGATTACATTTATGGTTCATGAATCTTGATTCAATTTATGATTTATTTCATGATTCATGATTCGATTTATGATTCATGATTTATGATTCAATTCATGATTCATGATTCGATTTGTGATTCATGATTTATTTCATGATTCATGATTCATTTCATGATTCATTTCATGATTCATGATTCATGATTCAATTCATGATTCATGAGTGAATTCATGATTCATGATTCATTTCATGATTCATGATTTAATTCATGATTGAATTCATGATTGAATTTATGATTCATAATTCATGATTCAATTCATGATTCAATTCATGATTCATGATTCATGATTCAATTCATGATTCATGATTCAATTCATGATTCATGATTCAATGCATGATTCAATTCTTGATTCAATTCATAATTCAATTCATGATTCATGATTCAATTCATGATTCAATTCATGATTTATGATTCAATTCATGATTTATTTCATGATTCATGATTCGATTCATGATTCATGATTCAATTCATGATTCAATTCATGATTTATGATTCAATTCATGATTCATGATTCATGATTTAATTCATGATTCATGATTCATGATTCATGATTCGATTTATAATTCATGGTTCAATTCATGATGCATAATTCAATTTGTGATTCATGATTTAATTCATGATTCATGATTCATTTCATGATTCATTTCATGATTCATGATTCATGATTCAATTCACGATTCATGAGTCAATTCATGATTCATGATTCATTTCATGATTCATGATTCATTTCATGATTCATGATTTAATTCATGATTCAATTCATGATTCAATTTATGATTCATAATTCATGATTCAATTCATGATTCAATTCATGATTCATGATTTATGATTGAATTCATGATTCAAGATTCAATTCATGATTCATGATTCAATGCATGATTCAATTCTTTATTTAATTCATAATTCAATTCATGATTCATGATTCAATTCATGATTCGATTCATGATTCATGATTCATGATTCGATATATGATTCATGATTCAATTCATGATTCATAATTTATGATTCAATTCATGATTCATGATTCATGATTAAATTCATGATTCGATTCATGATTCATGATTCAATTCATGATTCATGATTTGATTCATGATTCATGATTCAATTTTTAATTCATGATTCGATTCATGATTCATGATTAAATTTATGATTCATGATTTATGATTCTATTCATGATTCATGATTTATTTCATGATTCAATTCATGGTTCATGAATCTTGATTTAATTCATGATTTATTTCATGATTCATGATTCGATTCATGATTCATGATTCATGATTCAATTCATGATTCAATTCATTATTTATTTCATGATTCATGATTCGATTCATGATTCATGATTCAATACATGATGCATGATTCAATTCCTGATTCATGATTCAATTCATGATTCATGATTCATTTCATGATTCATTTCATGATTCATTTCATGATCCATGATTCGATTTATGATTCATGATTCAATTCATGATGCATGATTCAATTCGTGATTCATGATTCAATTCATGATTCGATTCATGATTTATGATTCAATTCATGATTCATGATTCGATTCATGATTCATGATTTAATTCATGATTCCTGATTCATGATTCGAATTATGATTCATGATTAAATTCATGATTCATGATTTATGATTCAATTCATGATTCATGATTTATTTCATGATTCAATTCATGGTTCATGAATCTTGATTCAATTCATGATTTATTTCATGATTCATGATTCAATTCATGATTCATGATTCAATTCATATTTCAATTCATGATTTATTTCATGATTCATGATTCGATTCATGATTCATGATTCAATTCTTGATTCATGATTCGATTCATGATTCATGTTTGAATTCATGATTCAATTCATGATTCATTTCATGATTCATGATTCAATTTATGAATCATGATTCAATCCATGATTCATGATTCGATTCATGATTCATGATTCAATTCATGATTCATGATTCATTTCATGATTCTTTTCATGATTCATGATTTAATTCATGATTCATGATTCATGATTCAATTCATGATTAATGATTCAATTCATGATTCATGATTCATTTTATGATTCATGATTCATGATTCAATTCATGATTCATGAATCAATTCATCATTCATGATTCAATTCATGATTCGATTCATGAATCATGATTCAATTCATCATTCATGACTCATGATTCAATTCATGACTCATGATTCAATTCATGATTCATGATTCAATTCATCATTCATGATTCATGATTCAATTCATGATTCAATACATGATTCATGATTTGATTCATGATTCATAATTCAATTCATGATTCATGATTCATGATTCAATTCATGATTCATGATTTATGATTAAATTCATGATTCGATTCATGATTCATAATTCGATATATGATTCATGATTAAATTCATGATTTATGTTTTATGTTTCAATTCATGATTCATGATTCATGATTCAATTCATGATTCGATTCATGATTCATGATTCATTATTCAATTCATGATTCATGATTCGATTCATGATTCATGATTCAATTCTTGATTCATGATTCGATTCATGATTCATGATTACATTTATGGTTCATGAATCTTGATTCAATTTATGATTTATTTCATGATTCATGATTCGATTCATGATTCATGATTTATGATTCAATTCATGATTCATGATTCGATTCATGATTTATGATTCAATTCATGATTCAATTCATGATTTATGATTCACTTCATGATTCATGATTAATGATTTAATTCATGATTCATGATTCATGATTCGATTTATAATTCATGATTCAATTCATGATGCATGATTCAATTTGTGATTCATGATTTAATCCATGATTCATGATTCATTATATGATTCATTTCATGATTTATGATTCATGATTCAATTCATGATTCATGAGTGAATTCATGATTCATGATTCATTTCATGATTCATGATTTAATTCATGATTTAATTCATGATTGAATTCATGATTGAATTTATGATTCATAATTCATGATTCAATTCATGATTCAATTCATGATTCATGATTCATGATTCAATTCATGATTCATGATTCAATTCATGATTCATGATTCAATGCATGATTCAATTCTTGATTCAATTCATAATTCAATTCATGATTCATGATTCAATTCATGATTCAATTCATGATTTATGATTCAATTCATGATTTATTTCATGATTCATGATTCGATTCATGATTCATGATTCAATTCATGATTCAATTCATGATTTATGATTCAATTCATGATTCATGATTCATGATTTAATTCATGATTCATGATTCATGATTCATGATTCGATTTATAATTCATGGTTCAATTCATGATGCATGATTCAATTTGTGATTCATGATTTAATTCATGATTCATGATTCATTTCATGATTCATTTCATGATTCATGATTCATAATTCAATTCACGATTCATGAGTCAATTCATGATTCATGATTCATTTCATGATTCATGATTTAATTCATGATTCAATTCATGATTCAATTTATGATTCATAATTCATGATTCAATTCATGATTCAATTCATGATTCATGATTCAATGCATGATTCAATTCTTGATTCAATTCATAATTCAATTCATGAATTATGATTCAATTCATGATTCGATTCATGATTCATGATTCATGATTCGATATATGATTCATGATTAAATTCATGATTCATAATTTATGATTCAATTAATGATTTATGATTCATGATTCAATTCTTGATTCATAATTCATGATTTGATTCATGATTCATGATTCAATTTTTAATTCATGATTCGATTCATGATTCATGATTAAATTTATGATTCATGATTTATGATTCAATTCATTATTCATGATTTATTTCATGATTCAATTCATGGTTCATGAATCTTGATTCAATTCATGATTTATTTCATGATTCATGATTCGATTCATGATTCAATTCAGGATTTATGATTCAATTCATGATTCATGATTCATTTCATGATTCATTTCATGATTCATGATTCGATTTCTGATTCATGATTCAATTCATGATGCATGATTCAATTCGTAATTCCTGATTCAATTCATGATTCATGATTCAATTTGTGATTCATGATTCATTTCATGATTCATGATTCAATTCATGATTCGATTCATGATTTATGATTCGATTCATGATTCATGATTCAATTCATGATTCATGATTCATGATTCAAATTATGATTCATGATTAAATTCATGATTCATGATTTATGATTTAATTCATGATTCATGATTTATTTCATGATTCAAATCATGGTTCATGAATCTTGATTTAATTCATGATTTATTTCATGATTCATGATTCGATTCATGATTCATGATTCAATTCATGACTCAATTCATGATTTATTTCATGATTCATGATTTGATTCAAGATTAATGATTCAATTCTTGATTTATGATTCATGATTCATGATTTAATTCATGATTCATAATTCAATTCATGATTTATGATTCGATTCATGATTCATGTTTGAATCCATGATTCAATTCATGATTCGATTCATGATTTATGATTCAATTCATGATTCATGATTCGATTCATGATTCATGATTCAATTCATGATTCATGATTCATGATTCGAATTATGATTCATGATTAAATTCATGATTCATGATTTATGATTCAATTCATGATTCATGATTTATTTCATGATTCAATTCATGGTTCATGAATCTTCATTCAATTCATGATTTCTTTCATGATTCATGATTCGATTCATGATTCATGATTCATGATTCAATTCATGATTCAATTCATGATTTATTTCATAAATCATGATTTGATTCATGATTCATGATTCAATTCTTGATTTATGATTCATGATTCATGATTTAATTCATGATTTATAATTCAATTCATGATTCATGATTCGATTCATGATTCATATTTGAATTCATGATTCAATTCATGATTCATGATTCAATTCATGATTCAATTCATGATTTATGATTCAATTCATGATTTATTTCATGATTCATGATTCGATTCATGATTCAATTCATGATTCAATTCATGATTTATGATTCAATTCATGATTCATGATTTAATTCATGATTCATGATTCATGATTCGATTCATGATTCAATTCATGATGCATGATTCAATTTGTGATTCATGATTCAATTCATGATGCATGATTCAATTTGTGATTCATGATTCATTTCATGATTCATGATTCATGATTCAATTCATGATTCATGAGTCAATTCATGATTCATGATTCATTTCATGATTCATGATTTAATTCATGATTCGATTCATGATTTAATTCATGATTCAATTCATGATTCAATTTATAATTCATAATTCATGATTCAATTCATGATTCAATTCATGATTCATGATTCATGATTGAATTCATGATTCATGATTCAATTCATGATTCATGATTCAATGCATGATTCAATTCTTGATTCAATTCATAATTCAATTCATGATTCATGATTCAATTCATGATTCGATTCATGATTCATGATTCGATATATGATTCATGATTCAATTCATGATTCATAATTTATGATTCAATTCATGATTCATGATTCATGATTCAATTCATGATTCGATTCATGATTCATGATTCAATTCATGATTCATGATTTGATTAATGATTCATGATTCAATTTTTAATTCATGATTCGATTCATGATTCATGATTAAATTTATGATTCATGATTTATGATTCAATTCATGATTCATGATTTATTTCATGATTCAATTCATGGTTCATGAATCTTGATTCAATTCATGATTTATTTCATGATTCATGATTCGATTCATGATTCATGATTCATGATTCATGATTCAATTCATGATTCAATTCATTATTTATTTCATGATTCATGATTCGATTCATGATTTAATTCAGGATTTATGATTCAATTCATGATTCATGATTCATTTCATGATTCATTTCATGATTCATGATTCGATTTCTGATTCATGATTCAATTCATGATGCATGATTCAATTCGTAATTCCTGATTCAATTCATGATTCATGATTCAATTTGTGATTCATGATTCATTTCATGATTCATGATTCAATTCATGATTCGATTCATGATTTATGATTCGATTCATGATTCATGATTCAATTCATGATTCATGATTCATGATTCAAATTATGATTCATGATTAAATTCATGATTCATGATTTATGATTTAATTCATGATTCATGATTTATTTCATGATTCAAATCATGGTTCATGAATCTTGATTCAATTCATGATTTATTTCATGATTCATGATTCGATTCATAATTCATGATTCAATTCATGACTCAATTCATGATTTATTTCATGATTCATGATTCGATTCAAGATTCATGATTCAATTCTTGATTCATAATTCAATTCATGATTTATGATTCGATTCATGATTCATGTTTGAATTCATGATTCAATTCATGATTCGATTCATGATTTATGATTCAATTCATGATTCATGATTCGATTCATGATTCATGATTCAATTAATGATTCATGATTCATGATTCGAATTATGATTCATGATTAAATTCATGATTCATGATTTATGATTCAATTCATGATTCATGATTTATTTCATGATTCAATTCATGGTTCATGAATCTTCATTCAATTCATGATTTATTTCATGATTCATGATTCGATTCATGATTCATGATTCATGATTCAATTCATGATTCAATTCATGATTTATTTCATAAATCATGATTTGATTCATGATTCATGATTCAATTCTTAATTTATGATTCATGATTCATGATTTAATTCATGATTCATAATTCAATTCATGATTCATGATTCGATTCATGATTCATGTTTGAATTCATGATTCAATTCATGATTCATTTCATGATTCATGATTCAATTTATGATTCATGATTCAATCCATGATTCATGATTCGATTCATGATTCATGATTCAATTCATGATTCATGATTCATTTCATGATTCTTTTCATGATTCATGATTTAATTCATGATTCATGATTCATGATTCAATTCATGATTAATGATTCAATTCATGATTCATGATTCATTTTATGATTCATGATTCATGATTCAATTCATGATTCATGATTCAATTCATCATTCATGATTCAATTCATGATTCGATTCATGATTCATGATTCAATTCATCATTCATGACTCATGATTCAATTAATGACTCATGATTCAATTCATGATTCATGATTCATGATTCGATTTATAATTCATGGTTCAATTCATGATGCATGATTCAATTTGTGATTTATGATTTAATTCATGATTCATGATTCATTTCATGATTCATTTCATGATTCATAATTCATGATTCAATTCACGATTCATGAGTCAATTCATGATTCATGATTCATTTCATGATTCATGATTTAATTCATGATTCAATTTATGATTCATAATTCATGATTCAATTCATGATTCAGTTCATGATTCATGATTCAATTCATGATTCATGATTCAATTCATGATTCATGATTCAATGCATGATTCAATTCTTGATTCAATTCATAATTCAATTCATGAATTATTATTCAATTCATGATTCGATTCATGATTCATGATTAAATTCATGATTCATAATTTATGATTCAATTCATGATTTATGATTCATGATTCAATTCATGATTCATGATTTGATTCATGATTCATGATTCAATTTTTAATTCATGATTCGATTCATGATTCATGATTAAATTTATGATTCATGATTTATGATTCAATTCATGATTCATGATTTATTTCATGATTCAATTCATGGTTCATGAATCTTGATTCAATTCATGATTTATTTCATGATTCATGATTCATGATTCATGATTCAATTCATGATTCAATTCATTATTTATTTCATGATTCATGATTCCATTCATGATTCAATTCAGGATTTATAATTCAATTCATGATTCATGATTCATTTCATGATTCATTTCATGATTCATGATTCGATTTCTGATTCATGATTCAATTCATGATGCATGATTCAATTCGGAATTCCTGATTCAATTCATGATTCATGATTCAATTTGTGATTCATGATTCATTTCATGATTCATGATTCAATTCATGATTCGATTCATGATTTATGATTCGATTCATGATTCATGATTCAATTCATGATTCATGATTCATGATTCAAATTATGATTCATGATTAAATTCATGATTCATGATTTATGATTCAATTCATGAGTCATGATTTATTTCATGATTCAATTCATGGTTCATGAATCTTGATTCAATTCATGATTTATTTCATGATTCATGATTCGATTCATGATTCATGATTCAATTCATGACTCAATTCATGATTTATTTCATGATTCATGATTCTATTCAAGATTCATGATTCAATTCTTGATTTATGATTCATGATTCATGATTTAATTCATGATTCATAATTCAATTCATGATTCATGATTCGATTCATGATTCATGTTTGAATTCATGATTCAATTCATGATTCGATTCATGATTTATGATTCAATTCATGATTCATGATTTGATTCATTATACATGATTCAATTCATGATTCATGATTCATGATTCGAATTATGATTCATGATTAAATTCATGATTCATGATTTATGATTCAATTCATGATTCATGATTTATTTCATGATTCAATTCATGGTTCATGAATCTTGATTCAATTCATGATTTATTTCATGATTCATGATTTGATTCATGATTCATGATTCATGATTCAATTCATGATTCAATTCATGATTTATTTCATAAATCATGATTCGATTCATGATTCATGATTCAATTCTTGATTTATGATTCATGATTCATGATTTAATTCATGATTCATAATTCAATTCATGATTCATGATTCGATTCATGATTCATGTTTGAATTCATGATTCAATTCACGATTCATTTCATGATTCATGATTCAATTTATGATTCATGATTCAATCCATGATTCATGATTCGATTCATGATTCATGATTCAATTCATGATTCATGATTCATTTCATGATTCTTTTCATGATTCATGATTTAATTCATGATTCATGATTCATGATTCGATTCATGATTAATGATTTAATTCATGATTCATGATTCATTTTATGATTCATGATTCATAATTCAATTCACGATTCATGAGTCAATTCATGATTCATGATTCATTTCATGATTCATGATTTAATTCATGATTCAATACATGATTCAATTTATGATTCATAATTCATGATTCAATTCATGATTCAATTCAATATTCATGATTCAATGCATGATTCAATTCTTGATTCAATTCATAATTCAATTCATGAATTATGATTCAATTCATGATTCGATTCATGATTCATGATTCATGATTCGATATATGATTCATGATTAAATTCATGATTCATAATTTATGATTCAATTCATGATTTATGATTCATGATTCAATTCATGATTCGATTCATGATTCATGATTTGATTCATGATTCATGATTCAATTTTTAATTCATGATTCGATTTATGATTCATGATTAAATTTATGATTCATGATTTATGATTCAATTCATGATTCATGATTTATTTCATGATTCAATTCATGGTTCATGAATCTTGATTCAATTCATGATTTATTTCATGATTCATGATTCGATTCATGATTCATGATTTATGATTCATGATTCAATTCATGATTCAATTCATTATTTATTTCATGATTCATGATTCGATTCATGATTCAATTCAGGATTTATGATTCAATTCATGATTCATGATTCATTTCATGATTCATTTCATGATTCATGATTCGATTTATAATTCATGGTTCAATTCATGATGCATGATTCAATTTGTGATTCATGATTTAATTCATGATTCATGATTCATTTCATGATTCATTTCATGATTCATGATTCATAATTCAATTCACGATTCATGAGTCAATTCATGATTCATGATTCATTTCATGATTCATGATTTAATTCATGATTCAATTCATGATTCAATTTATGATTCATAATTCATGATTCAATTCATGATTCAATTCATGATTCATGATTCAATGCATGATTCAATTCTTGATTCAATTCATAATTCAATTCATGAATTATGATTCAATTCATGATTCGATTCATGATTCATGATTCATGATTCGATATATGATTCATGATTAAATTCATGATTCATAATTTATGATTCAAGTAATGATTTAATGATTCATGATTCAATTCATGATTCGATTCATGATTCATGATTTGATTCATGATTCATGATTCAATTTTTAATTCATGATTCGATTCATGATTCAAGATTAAATTTATGATTCATGATTTATGATTCAATTCATTATTCATGATTTATTTCATGATTCAATTCATGGTTCATGAATCTTGATTCAATTCATGATTTATTTCATGATTCATGATTCGATTCATGATTCATGATTCATGATTCATGATTCAATTCATGATTCAATTCATTATTTATTTCATGATTCGATTCATGATTCAATTCAGGATTTATGATTCAATTCATGATTCATGATTCATTTCATGATTCATTTCATGATTCATGATTCGATTTCTGATTCATGATTCAATTCATGATGCATGATTCAATTCGTAATTCCTGATTCAATTCATGATTCATGATTCAATTTGTGATTCATGATTCATTTCATGATTCATGATTCAATTCATGATTCGATTCATGATTTATGATTCGATTCATGATTCATGATTCAATTCATGATTCATGATTCATGATTCAAATTATGATTCATGATTAAATTCATGATTCATGATTTATGATTTAATTCATGATTCATGATTTATTTCATGATTCAAATCATGGTTCATGAATCTTGATTCAATTCATGATTTATTTCATGATTCATGATTCGATTCATGATTCATGATTCAATTCATGACTCAATTCATGATTTATTTCATGATTCATGATTTGATTCAAGATTCATGATTCAATTCATGATTTATGATTCGATTCATGATTCATGTTTGAATTCATGATTCAATTCATGATTCGATTCATGATTTATGATTCAATTCATGATTCATGATTCGATTCATGATTCATGATTCAATTCATGATTCATGATTCATGATTCGAATTATGATTCATGATTAAATTCATGATTCATGATTTATGATTCAATTCATGATTCATGATTTATTTCATGATTCAATTCATGGTTCATGAATCTTCATTCAATTCATGATTTCTTTCATGATTCATGATTCGATTCATGATTCATGATTCATGATTCAATTCATGATTCAATTCATGATTTATTTCATAAATCATGATTTGATTCATGATTCATGATTCAATTCTTGATTTATGATTCATGATTCATGATTTAATTCATGATTTATAATTCAATTCATGATTCATGATTCGATTCATGATTCATATTTGAATTCATGATTCAATTCATGATTCATGATTCAATTCATGATTCAATTCATGATTTATGATTCAATTCATGATTTATTTCATGATTCATGATTCGATTCATGATTCATGATTCAATTCATGATTCAATTCATGATTTATGATTCAATTCATGATTCATGATTTAATTCATGATTCATGATTCATGATTCGATTCATGATTCAATTCATGATGCATGATTCAATTTGTGATTCATGATTCAATTCATGATGCATGATTCAATTTGTGATTCATGATTCATTTCATGATTCATGATTCATGATTCAATTCATGATTCATGAGTCAATTCATGATTCATGATTCATTTCATGATTCATGATTTAATTCATGATTCAATTCATGATTCAATTTATGATTCATAATTCATGATTCAATTCATGATTCAATTCATGATTCATGATTCATGATTGAATTCATGATTCATGATTCAATTCATGATTCATGATTCAATGCATGATTCAATTCTTGATTCAATTCATAATTCAATTCATGATTCATGATTCAATTCATGATTCGATTCATGATTCATGATTCATGATTCATGATTCGATATATGATTCATGATTCAATTCATGATTCATAATTTATGATTCAATTCATGATTCATGATTCATGATTCAATTCATGATTCGATTCATGATTCATGATTCAATTCATGATTCATGATTTGATTCATGATTCATGATTCAATTTTTAATTCATGATTCGATTCATGATTCATGATTAAATTTATGATTCATGATTTATGATTCAATTCATGATTCATGATTTATTTCATGATTCAATTCATGGTTCATGAATCTTGATTCAATTCATGATTTATTTCATGATTCATGATTCGATTCATGATTCATGATTCATGATTCATGATTCAATTCATGATTCAATTCATTATTTATTTCATGATTCATGATTCGATTCATGATTTAATTCAGGATTTATGATTCAATTCATGATTCATGATTCATTTCATGATTCATTTCATGATTCATGATTCGATTTCTGATTCATGATTCAATTCATGATGCATGATTCAATTCGTAATTCCTGATTCAATTCATGATTCATGATTCAATTTGTGATTCATGATTCATTTCATGATTCATGATTCAATTCATGATTCGATTCATGATTTATGATTCGATTCATGATTCATGATTCAATTCATGATTCATGATTCATGATTCAAATTATGATTCATGATTAAATTCATGATTCATGATTTATGATTCAATTCACGATTCATGATTTATTTCATGATTCAATTCATGGTTCATGAATCTTCATTCAATTCATGATTTCTTTCATGATTCATGATTCGATTCATGATTCATGATTCATGATTCAATTCATGATTCAATTCATGATTTATTTCATAAATCATGATTTGATTCATGATTCATGATTCAATTCTTGATTTATGATTCATGATTCATGATTTAATTCATGATTTATAATTCAATTCATGATTCATGATTCGATTCATGATTCATATTTGAATTCATGATTCAATTCATGATTCATGATTCAATTCATGATTTATGATTCAATTCATGATTTATTTCATGATTCATGATTCGATTCATGATTCATGATTCAATTCATGATTCAATTCATGATTTATGATTCAATTCATGATTCATGATTTAATTCATGATTCATGATTCATGATTCGATTCATGATTTAATTCATGATGCATGATTCAATTTGTGATTCATGATTCAATTCATGATGCATGATTCAATTTGTGATTCATGATTCATTTCATGATTCATGATTCATGATTCAATTCATGATTCATGAGTCAATTCATGATTCATGATTCATTTCATGATTCATGATTTAATTCATGATTCAATTCATGATTCCTGATTCAATTCATGATTCATGATTCAATTTGTGATTCATGATTCATTTCATGATTCATGATTCAATTCATGATTCGATTCATGATTTATGATTCGATTCATGATTCATGATTCAATTCATGATTCATGATTCATGATTCAAATTATGATTCATGATTAAATTCATGATTCATGATTTATGATTCAATTCACGATTCATGATTTATTTCATGATTCAATTCATGGTTCATGAATCTTCATTCAATTCATGATTTCTTTCATGATTCATGATTCGATTCATGATTCATGATTCATGATTCAATTCATGATTCAATTCATGATTTATTTCATAAATCATGATTTGATTCATGATTCATGATTCAATTCTTGATTTATGATTCATGATTCATGATTTAATTCATGATTTATAATTCAATTCATGATTCATGATTCGATTCATGATTCATATTTGAATTCATGATTCAATTCATGATTCATGATTCAATTCATGATTTATGATTCAATTCATGATTTATTTCATGATTCATGATTCGATTCATGATTCATGATTCAATTCATGATTCAATTCATGATTTATGATTCAATTCATGATTCATGATTTAATTCATGATTCATGATTCATGATTCGATTCATGATTTAATTCATGATGCATGATTCAATTTGTGATTCATGATTCAATTCATGATGCATGATTCAATTTGTGATTCATGATTCATTTCATGATTCATGATTCATGATTCAATTCATGATTCATGAGTCAATTCATGATTCATGATTCATTTCATGATTCATGATTTAATTCATGATTCAATTCATGATTCAATTTATGATTCATAATTCATGATTCAATTCATGATTCAATTCATGATTCATGATTCATGATTGAATTCATGATTCATGATTCAATTCATGATTCAGGATTCAATGCATGATTCAATTCTTGATTCAATTCATAATTCAATTCATGATTCATGATTCAATTCATGATTCGATTCATGATTCATGATTCATGATTCGATATATGATTCATGATTCAATTCATGATTCATAATTTATGATTCAATTCATGATTCATGATTCATGATTCAATTCATGATTCGAATTATGATTCATGATTCAATTCATGATTCATGATTTGATTCATGATTCATGATTCAATTTTTAATTCATGATTCGATTCATGATTCATGATTAAATTTATGATTCATGATTTATGATTCAATTCATGATTCATGATTTATTTCATGATTCAATTCATGGTTCATGAATCTGGATTCAATTCATGATTTATTTCATGATTCATGATTCGATTCATGATTCATGATTCATGATTCAATTCATGATTCAATTCATTATTTATTTCATGATTCATGATTCGATTCATGATTCAATTCAGGATTTATAATTCAATTCATGATTCATGATTCATTTCATGATTCATTTCATGATTCATGATTCAATTCATGATTCGATTCATGATTTATGATTCGATTCATGATTCATGATTCAATTCATGATTCATGATTCATGATTCAAATTATGATTCATGATTAAATTCATGATTCATGATTTATGATTCAATTCATGATTCATGATTTATTTCATGATTCAATTCATGGTTCATGAATCTTGATTCAATTCATGATTTATTTCATGATTCATGATTCGATTCATGATTCATGATTCGATTCATGATTCATGATTCAATTCATGACTCAATTCATGATTTATTTCATGATTCATGATTCGATTCAAGATTCATGATTCAATTCTTGATTTATGATTCATGATTCATGATTTAATTCATGATTCGTAATTCAATTCATGATTCATGATTCGATTCATGATTCATGTTTGAATTCATGATTCAATTCATGATTCGATTCATGATTTATGATTCAATTCATGATTCATGATTCGATTCATTATACATGATTCAATTCATGATTCATGATTCGAATTATGATTCATGATTAAATTCATGACTCATGATTTATGATTCAATTCATGATTCATGATTTATTTCATGATTCAATTCATGGTTCATGAATCTTGATTCAATTCATGATTTATTTCATAAATCATGATTCGATTCATGATTCATGATTCAATTCTTGATTTATGATTCATGATTCATGATTTAATTCATGATTCATAATTCAATTCATGATTCATGATTCGATTCATGATTCATGTTTGAATTCATGATTCAATTCACGATTCATTTCATGATTCATGATTCAATTTATGATTCATGATTCAATCCATGATTCATGATTCGATTCATGATTCATGATTCAATTCATGATTCATGATTCATTTCATGATTCTTTTCATGATTCATGATTTAATTCATGATTCATGATTCATGATTCGATTCATGATTAATGATTTAATTCATGATTCATGATTCATTTTATGATTCATGATTCATGATTCAATTCATGATTCATGATTCAATTCATGATTCGATTCATGATTCATGATTCAATTCATCATTCATGACTCATGATTCAATTAATGACTCATGATTCAATTCATGATTCATGATTCAATTCATGATTCATGATTCAATTCTTGATTCAATACATGATTCATGATTCGATTCATGATTCATAATTCAATTCATGATTCATGATTCATGATTCAATTCATGATTCGATTCATGATTCATGATTTATGATTAAATTCATGATTCGATTCATGATTCATAATTCGATATATAATTCATGATTAAATTCATGATTTATGTTTTATGATTCAATTCATGATTCATGATTCATGATTCAATTCATGATTCGATTCATGATTCATGATTCATTATTCAATTCATGATTCATGATTCGATTCATGATTTAATTCTTGATTCATGATTCGGTTCATGATTCATGATTCAATTCATGATTTAATTCATGATTTATGATTCAATTCATGATTCATGATTAATGATTTAATTCATGATTCATGATTCATGATTCGATTTATAATTCATGATTCAATTCATGATGCATGATTCAATTTGTGATTCATGATTTAATTCATGATTCATGATTCATTTCATGATTCATTTCATGATTCATGATTCATGATTCAATTCACGATTCATGAGTCAATTCATGATTCATGATTCATTTCATGATTCATGATTTAATTCATGATTCAATTCATGATTCAATTTATGATTCAATTCATGATTCATGATTTATGATTCAATTCATGATTCATGATTCAATTCATGATTCATGATTCAATGCATGATTCAATTCTTGATTCAATTCATAATTCAATTCATGAATTATGATTCAATTCATGATTCGATTCATGATTCATGATTCATGATTCGATATATGATTCATGATTAAATTCATGATTCATAATTTATGATTCAATTCATGATTCATGATTCATGATTCATGATTCAATTCATGATTCGATTCATGATTCATGATTCAATTCATGATTCATGATTTGATTCATGATTCATGATTCAATTTTTAATTCATGATTCGATTCATGATTCATGATTAAATTTATGATTCATGATTTATTTCATGATTCAATTCATGGTTCATGAATCTTGATTCAATTCATGATTAATTTCATGATTCATGATTCGATTCATGATTCATGATTCATGATTCAATTCATGATTCAATTCATTATTTATTTCATGATTCATGATTCAATTCATGATTCAATTCAGGATTTATGATTCAATTCATGATTCATGATTCATTTCATGATTCATTTCATGATTCATGATTCGATTTATGATTCATGATTCAATTCATGATGCATGATTCAATCCGTGATTCCTGATTCAATTCATGATTCATAATTCAATTTGTGATACATGATTCATTTCATGATTCATGATTCAATTCATGATTCGATTCATGATTTATGATTCAATTCATGATTCATGATTCGATTCATGATTCATGATTCAATTCATGATTCATGATTCATGATTCGAATTATGATTCATGATTAAATTCATGATTCATGATTTATGATTCAATTCATGATTCATGATTTATTTCATGATTCAATTCATGGTTCATGAATCTTGATTCAATTCATGATTTATTTCATGATTCATGATTCAATTCATGATTTATTTCATGATTCGATTCATGATTCATGATTCAATTCTTGATTTATGATTCATGATTCATGATTTAATTCATGATTCATAATTCAATTCATGATTCATGATTCGATTCATGATTCATGTTTGAATTCATGATTCAATTCATGATTCATTTCATGATTCATGATTCAATTTATGATTCATGATTCAATCCATGATTCATGATTCGATTCATGATTCATGATTCAATTCATGATTCATGATTCATTTCATGATTCATGATTCATGATTCAATTCATAATTAATGATTCAATTCATGATTCATGATTCATTTTATGATTCATGATTCATGATTCAATTCATGATTCATGATTCAATTCATCATTCATGATTCAATTCATGATTCGATTCATGATTCATGATTCAATTCATCATTCATGATTCATGATTCAATTCATGACTCATGATTCAATTCATGATTCATGATTCAATTCATGATTCATGATTCAATTCATCATTCATGATTCATGATTCAATCCATGATTCATGATTCGATTCATGATTCATGATTCATGATTCAATTCATGATTCGATTCATGATTCATGATTCATTATTCAATTCATGATTCATGATTCGATTCATGATTCATGATTCAATTCTTGATTCATGATTCGATTCATGATTCATGATTACATTTATGGTTCATGAATCTTGATTCAATTTATGATTTATTTCATTATTCATGATTCGATTCATGATTCATGATTCGATTCATGATTCATGATTTATGATTCAATTCATGATTCATGACTCGATTCATGATTCATGATTCAATTCATGATTCAATTCATGATTTATGATTCAATTCATGATTCATGATTAATGATTTAATTCATGATTCATGATTCAATTTATAATTCATGATTCAATTCATGATGCATGATTCAATTTGTGATTCATGATTTAATTCATGATTCATGATTCATTTCATGATTCATTTCATGATTCATGATTCATGATTCAATTCATGATTCATGAGTGAATTCATGATTCATGATTCATTTCATGATTCATGATTTAATTCATGATTGAATTCATGATTGAATTTATGATTCATAATTCATGATTCAATTCATGATTCAATTCATGATTCATGATTCATGATTTAATTCATGATTCATGATTCAATTCATAATTCATGATTCATGATTCAATGCATGATTCAATTCTTGATTCAATTCATAATTCAATTCATGATTCATGATTCATGATTCGAATTATAATTCATGATTAAATTCATGATTCATGATTTATGATTCAATTCATGATTCATGATTTATTTCATGATTCAATTCATGGTTCATGAATCTTGATTCAATTCATGATTTATTTCATGATTCATGATTCGATTCATGATTCATGATTCAATTCATGATTCAATTTATGATTTATTTCATGATTCATGATTCGATTCATGATTCATGATTTATGATTCAATTCATGATTCATGATTCGATTCATGATTCATGATTCAATTCATGATTCAATTCATGATTTATGATTCAATTCATGATTCATGTTTAATGATTTAATTCATGATTCATGATTCATGATACATGATTTGATTTATAATTTATGATTCAATTCATGATGCATGATTCAATTTGTGATTC
Source organism: Mixophyes fleayi (assembly GCF_038048845.1). NCBI lineage: Eukaryota > Metazoa > Chordata > Amphibia > Anura > Limnodynastidae > Mixophyes > Mixophyes fleayi. The sequence continues at coordinate 23,960 of NW_027448467.1, forward strand.
ATGATTTAATTCATGATTCATTATTCATTTCATGATTCATTTCATGATTCATGATTCATGATTAAATTCATGATTCATGAGTGAATTCATGATTCATGATTCATTTCATGATTCATGATTTAATTCAGGATTGAATTCATGTTTGAGTTTATGATTCATAATTCATGATTCAATTCATGATTCAATTCATGATTCAATTCATGATTCATGATTCATGATTCAATTCATGATTCATGATTCAATGCATGATTCAATTCTTGATTCAATTCATAATTCAATTCATGATTCATGATTCAATTCATGATTCAATTCATGATTTATGATTCAATTCATGATTTATTTCATGATTCATGATTCGATTCATGATTCATGATTCAATTCATGATTCAATTCATGAATTATGATTCAATTCATGATTCGATTCATGATTCATGATTCATGATTCGATATATGATTCATGATTAAATTCATGATTCATAATTTATGATTCAATTCATGATTCATGATTCATGATTCATGATTCAATTCATGATTCGATTCATGATTCATGATTCAATTCATAATTCATGATTTGATTCATGATTCATGATTCAATTTTTAATTCATGATTCGATTTATGATTCATGATTAAATTTATGATTCATGATGTATGATTCAATTCATGATTCATGATTTATTTCATGATTCAATTCATGGTTCATGAATCTTGATTCAATTCATGATTAATTTCATGATTCATGATTCGATTCATGATTCATGATTCAATTCATAATTCATGATTTGATTCATGATTCATGATTCAATTTTTAATTCATGATTCGATTTATGATTCATGATTAAATTTATGATTCATGATGTATGATTCAATTCATGATTCATGATTTATTTCATGATTCAATTCATGGTTCATGAATCTTGATTCAATTCATGATTAATTTCATGATTCATGATTCGATTCATGATTCATGATTCATGATTCAATTCATGATTCAATTCATTATTTATTTCATGATTCATGATTCAATTCATGATTCAATTCAGGATTTATGATTCAATTCATGATTCATGATTCATTTCATGATTCATTTCATGATTCATGATTCGATTTATGATTCATGATTCAATTCATGATGCATGATTCAATCCGTGATTCCTGATTCAATTCATGATTCATAATTCAATTTGTGATACATGATTCATTTCATGATTCATGATTCGATTCATGATTCATGATTCAATTCATGATTCATGATTCATGATTCGAATTATAATTCATGATTAAATTCATGATTCATGATTAATGATTCAATTCATGATTCATGATTTATTTCATGATTCAATTCATGGTTCATGAATTTTGCTTCAATTCATGATTTATTTCATGATTCATGATTCGATTCATGATTCATGATTCAATTCATGATTCAATTCATGATTTATTTCATTATTCGATTCATGATTCATGATTCAATTCTTGATTTATGATTCATGATTCATGATTTAATTCATGATTCATAATTCAATTCATGATTCATGATTCGATTCATGATTCATGTTTGAATTCATGATTCAATTCATGATTCATTTCATGATACATGATTCAATTTATGATTCATGATTCAATCCATGATTCATGATTCGATTCATGATTCATGATTCAATTCATGATTCATGATTCATTTCATGATTCTTTTCATGATTCATGATTTAATTCATGATTCATGATTCATGATTCAATTCATAATTAATGATTCAATTCATGATTCATGATTCATTTTATGATTCATGATTCATGATTCAATTCATGATTCATGATTCAATTCATCATTCATGATTCAATTCATGATTCGATTCATGATTCATGATTCAATTCATCATTCATGATTCATGATTCAATTCATGACTCATGATTCAATTCATGATTCATGATTCAATTCATGATTCATGATTCAATTCATCATTCATGATTCATGATTCAATCCATGATTCATGATTCGATTCATGATTGATAATTCAGTTCATGATTCATGATTCATGATTCAATTCATGATTCGATTCATGATTCATGATTTATGATTAAATTCATGATTCGATTCATGATTCATAATTCGATATATGATTCATGATTAAATTCATGATTCATGTTTTATGATTCAATTCATGATTCATGATTCATGATTCAATTCATGATTCGATTCATGATTCATGATTCATTATTCAATTCATGATTCATGATTCGATTCATGATTCATGATTCAATTCTTGATTCGTGATTCGATTCATGATTCATGATTACATTTATGGTTCATGAATCTTGATTCAATTTATGATTTATTTCATTATTCATGATTCGATTCATGATTCATGATTCGATTCATGATTCATGATTTATGATTCAATTCATGATTCATGATTCGATTCATGATTCATGATTCAATTCATGATTCAATTCATGATTTATGATTCAATTCATGATTCATGATTAATGATTTAATTCATGATTCATGATTCGATTTATAATTCATGATTCAATTCATGATGCATGATTCAATTTGTGATTCATGATTTAAATCATGATTCATGATTCATTTCATGATTCATTTCATGATTCATGATTCATGATTCAATTCATGATTCATGAGTGAATTCATGATTCATGATTCATTTCATGATTCATGATTTAATTCATGATTGAATTCATGATTGAATTTATGATTCATAATTCATGATTCAATTCATGATTCAATTCATGATTCATGATTCATGATTTAATTCATGATTCATGATTCAATTCATGATTCATGATTCATGATTCAATGCATGATTCACTTCTTGATTCAATTCATAATTCAATTCATGATTCATGATTCGAAATATGATTCATGATTAAATTCATGATTCATGATTTATGATTCAATTCATGTTTCATGATTTATTTCATAATTCAATTCATGATTCATGATTCATGATTCGATATATGATTCATGATTATATTCATGATTCATAATTTATGATTCAATTCATGATTCATGATTCATGATTCATGATTCAATTCATGATTCGATTCATGATTCATGATTCAATTCATAATTCATGATTTGATTCATGATTCATGATTCAATTTTTAATTCATGATTCGATTTATGATTCATGATTAAATTTATGATTCATGATTTATGATTCAATTCATGATTCATGATTTATTTCATGATTCAATTCATGGTTCATGAATCTTGATTCAATTCATGATTAATTTCATGATTCATGATTCGATTCATGATTCATGATTCATGATTCAATTCATGATTCAATTCATTATTTATTTCATGATTCATGATTCAATTCATGATTCAATTCAGGATTTATGATTCAATTCATGATTCATGATTCATTTCATGATTCATTTCATGATTCATGATTCGATTTATGATTCATGATTCAATTCATGATGCATGATTCAATCCGTGATTCCTGATTCAATTCATGATTCATAATTCAATTTGTGATACATGATTCATTTCATGATTCATGATTCGATTCATGATTCATGATTCAATTCATGATTCATGATTCATGATTCGAATTATAATTCATGATTAAATTCATGATTCATGATTTATGATTCAATTCATGATTCATGATTTATTTCATGATTCAATTCATGGTTCATGAATTTTGATTCAATTCATGATTTATTTCATGATTCATGATTCGATTCATGATTCATGATTCAATTCATGATTCAATTCATGATTTATTTCATTATTCGATTCATGATTCATGATTCAATTCTTGATTTATGATTCATGATTCATGATTTAATTCATGATTCATAATTCAATTCATGATTCATGATTCGATTCATGATTCATGTTTGAATTCATGATTCAATTCATGATTCATTTCATGATTCATGATTCAATTTATGATTCATGATTCAATCCATGATTCATGATTCGATTCATGATTCATGATTCAATTCATGATTCATGATTCATTTCATGATTCTTTTCATGATTCATGATTTAATTCATGATTCATGATTCATGATTCAATTCATAATTAATGATTCAATTCATGATTCATGATTCATTTTATGATTCATGATTCATGATTCAATTCATGATTCATGATTCAATTCATCATTCATGATTCAATTCATGATTCGATTCATGATTCATGATTCAATTCATCATTCATGATTCATGATTCAATTCATGACTCATGATTCAATTCATGATTCATGATTCAATTCATGATTCATGATTCAATTCATCATTCATGATTCATGATTCAATCCATGATTCATGATTCGATTCATGATTGATAATTCAATTCATGATTCGATTCATGATTCATGATTTATGATTAAATTCATGATTCGATTCATGATTCATAATTCGATATATGATTCATGATTAAATTCATGATTCATGTTTTATGATTCAATTCATGATTCATGATTCATGATTCAATTCATGATTCGATTCATGATTCATGATTCATTATTCAATTCATGATTCATGATTCGATTCATGATTCATGATTCAATTCTTGATTCGTGATTCGATTCATGATTCATGATTACATTTATGGTTCATGAATCTTGATTCAATTTATGATTTATTTCATTATTCATGATTCGATTCATGATTCATGATTCGATTCATGATTCATGATTTATGATTCAATTCATGATTCATGATTCGATTCATGATTCATGATTCAATTCATGATTCAATTCATGATTTATGATTCAATTCATGATTCATGATTAATGATTTAATTCATGATTCATGATTCGATTTATAATTCATGATTCAATTCATGATGCATGATTCAATTTGTGATTCATGATTTAAATCATGATTCATGATTCATTTCATGATTCATTTCATGATTCATGATTCATGATTCAATTCATGATTCATGAGTGAATTCATGATTCATTATTCATTCATGATTCAATGATTTATGATTCATGATTTAATTCATGATTGAATTCATGATTGAATTTATGATTCATAATTCATGATTCAATTCATGATTCAATTCATGATTCATGATTCATGATTCATGATTTAATTCATGATTCATGATTCAATTCATGATTCATGATTCATGATTCAATGCATGATTCACTTCTTGATTCAATTCATAATTCAATTCATGATTCATGATTCATGATTCGAAATATGATTCATGATTAAATTCATGATTCATGATTTATGATTCAATTCATGATTCATGATTTATTTCATGATTCAATTCATGGTTCATGAATCTTGATTCAATTCATGATTTATTTCATGATTCATGATTCGATTCATGATTTATGATTCAATTCATGATTCAATTTATGATTTATTTCATGATTCATGATTCGATTCATGATTCATGATTCGATTCATGATTCATGATTCAATTCATGATTCAATTCATGATTTATGATTCAATTCATGATTCATGATTAATGATTTAATTCATGATTCATGATTCATGATTCATGATTCGATTTATAATTCATGATTCAATTCATGATGCATGATTCAATTTGTGATTCATGATTTAATTCATGATTCATGATTCATTTCATGATTCATTTCATGATTCATGATTCATGATTAAATTCATGATTCATGAGTGAATTCATGATTCATGATTCATTTCATGATTCATGATTTAATTCATGATTGAATTCATGTTTGAATTTATGATTCATAATTCATGATTCAATTCATGATTCAATTCATGATTCAATTCATGATTCATGATTCATGATTCAATTCATGATTCATGATTCAATTCATGATTCATGATTCAATGCATGATTCAATTCTTGATTCAATTCATAATTCAATTCATGATTCATGATTCAATTCATGATTCAATTCATGATTTATGATTCAATTCATGATTCATTTCATGATTCATGATTCGATTCATGATTCATGATTCAATTCATGATTCAATTCATGATTTATGATTCAATTCATGATTCATGATTCATGATTTAATTCATGATTCATGATTCATGAATCATGATTCGATTTATAATTCATGATTCGATTCATGATTTATGATTCAATTCATGATTCATGATTCGATTCATGATTCATGATTCAATTCATGATTCATGATTCATGATTCGAATTATGATTCATGATTAAATTCATGATTCATGATTTATGATTCAATTCATGATTCATGATTTATTTCATGATTCAATTCATGGTTCATGAATCTTGATTCAATTCATGATTTATTTCATGATTCATGATTCGATTCATGATTCATGATTCAATTCATGATTCAATTCATGATTTATTTCATGATTCATGATTCGATTCATGATTCATGATTCAATTCTTGATTTATGATTCATGATTCATGATTTAATTCATGATTCATAATTCAATTCATGATTCATGATTCGATTCATGATTCATGTTTGAATTCATGATTCAATTCATGATTCATTTCATGATTCATGATTCAATTTATGATTCATGATTCAATCCATGATTCATGATTCGATTCATGATTCATGATTCAATTCATGATTCATGATTCATTTCATGATTCTTTTCATGATTCATGATTTAATTCATGATTCATGATTCATGATTCAATTCTTAATTAATGATTCAATTCAAGATTCATGATTCTTTTTATGATTCATGATTCAATTCATGATTCATGATTCAATTCATCATTCATGATTCAATTCATGATTCGATTCATGATTCATGATTCAATTCATCATTCATGATTCATGATTCAATTCATGACTCATGATTCAATTCATGATTCATGATTCAATTCATGATTCATGATTCAATTCATCATTCATGATTCATGATTCAATCCATGATTCATGATTCGATTCATGATTGATAATTCAGTTCATCATTCATGATTCATGATTCAATTCATGATTCGATTCATGATTCATGATTTATGATTAAATTCATGATTCGATTCATGATTCATAATTCGATATATGATTCATGATTAAATTCATGATTCATGTTTTATGATTCAATTCATGATTCATGATTCATGATTCAATTCATGATTCGATTCATGATTCATGATTCATTATTCAATTCATGATTCATGATTCGATTCATGATTCATGATTCAATTCTTGATTCATGATTCGATTCAAGATTCACGATTACATTTATGGTTCATGAATCTTGATTCAATTTATGATTTATTTCATTATTCATGATTCGATTCATGATTCATGATTCGATTCATGATTCATGATTTATGATTCAATTCATGATTCATGATTCGATTCATGATTCATGATTCAATTCATGATTCAATTCATGATTTATGATTCAATTCATGATTCATGATTAATGATTTAATTCATGATTCATGATTCGATTTATAATTCATGATTCAATTCATGATTCATGATTCGATTCATGATTTATGATTCAATTCATGATTCATGATTCGATTCATGATTTATGATTCAATTCATGATTCATGATTTATTTCATGATTTAATTCATGGTTCATGAATCTTGATTCAATTAATGATTTATTTCATGATTCAATTCATGGTTCATGAATCTTGATTCAATTCATGATTTATTTCATGATTCATGATTCGATTCATGATTCATGATTCAATTCTTGATTTATGATTCATGATTCATGATTTAATTCATGATTCATAATTCAATTCATTAATCATGATTCGATTCATGATTCATGTTTGAATTCATGATTCAATTCATGATTCATTTCATGATTCATGATTCAATTTATGATTCATGATTCAATCCATGATTCATGATTCGATTCATGATTCATGATTCAATTCATGATTCATGATTCATTTCATGATTCTTTTCATGATTCATGATTTAATTCATGATTCATGATTCATGATTCAATTCTTAATTAATGATTCAATTCAAGATTCATGATTCTTTTTATGATTCATGATTAAATTCATGATTCATGATTCAATTTATCATTCATGATTCAATTCATGATTCGATTCATGATTCATGATTCAATTCATCATTCATGATTCATGATTCAATTCATGACTGATGATTCAATTCATGATTCATGATTCAATTCATGATTCATGATTCAATTCATCATTCATGATTCATGATTCAATCCATGATTCATGATTCGATTCATGATTGATAATTCAATTCATGATTCATGATTCATGATTCAATTCATGATTCGATTCATGATTCATGATTTATGATTAAATTCATGATTCGATTCATGATTCATAATTCGATATATGATTCATGATTAAATTCATGATTCATGTTTTATGATTCAATTCATGATTCATGATTCATGATTCAATTCATGATTCGATTCATGATTCATGATTCCTTATTCAATTCATGATTCATGATTCGATTCATGATTCATGATTCAATTCTTGATTCATGATTCGATTCATGATTCATGATTACATTTATGGTTCATGAATCTTGATTCAATTTATGATTTATTTCATTATTCATGATTCGATTCATGATTCATGATTTATGATTCAATTCATGATTCATGATTCGATTCATGATTCATGATTCAATTCATGATTCAATTCATGATTTATGATTCAATTCATGATTCATGTTTAATGATTTAATTCATGATTCATGATTCATGATACATGATTCGATTTATAATTTATGATTCAATTCATGATGCATGATTCAATTTGTGATTCATGATTTAATTCATGATTCATTATTCATTTCATGATTCATTTCATGATTCATGATTCATGATTAAATTCATGATTCATGAGTGAATTCATGATTCATGATTCATTTCATGATTCATGATTTAATTCAGGATTGAATTCATGTTTGAGTTTATGATTCATAATTCATGATTCAATTCATGATTCAATTCATGATTCAATTCATGATTCATGATTCATGATTCAATTCATGATTCATGATTCAATGCATGATTCAATTCTTGATTCAATTCATAATTCAATTCATGATTCATGATTCAATTCATGATTCAATTCATGATTTATGATTCAATTCATGATTTATTTCATGATTCATGATTCGATTCATGATTCATGATTCAATTCATGATTCAATTCATGAATTATGATTCAATTCATGATTCGATTCATGATTCATGATTCATGATTCGATATATGATTCATGATTAAATTCATGATTCATAATTTATGATTCAATTCATGATTCATGATTCATGATTCATGATTCAATTCATGATTCGATTCATGATTCATGATTCAATTCATAATTCATGATTTGATTCATGATTCATGATTCAATTTTTAATTCATGATTCGATTTATGATTCATGATTAAATTTATGATTCATGATGTATGATTCAATTCATGATTCATGATTTATTTCATGATTCAATTCATGGTTCATGAATTTTGATTCAATTCATGATTAATTTCATGATTCATGATTCGATTCATGATTCATGATTCATGATTCAATTCATGATTCAATTCATTATTTATTTCATGATTCATGATTCAATTCATGATTCAATTCAGGATTTATGATTCAATTCATGATTCATGATTCATTTCATGATTCATTTCATGATTCATGATTCATGATTCAATTCATGATTCAATTCATGATGCATGATTCAATCCGTGATTCCTGATTCAATTCATGATTCATAATTCAATTTGTGATACATGATTCATTTCATGATTCATGATTCGATTCATGATTCATGATTCAATTCATGATTCATGATTCATGATTCGAATTATAATTCATGATTAAATTCATGATTCATGATTTATGATTCAATTCATGATTCATGATTTATTTCATGATTCAATTCATGGTTCATGAATTTTGATTCAATTCATGATTTATTTCATGATTCATGATTCGATTCATGATTCATGATTCAATTCATGATTCAATTCATGATTTATTTCATTATTCGATTCATGATTCATGATTCAATTCTTGATTTATGATTCATGATTCATGATTTAATTCATGATTCATAATTCAATTCATGATTCATGATTCGATTCATGATTCATGTTTGAATTCATGATTCAATTCATGATTCATTTCATGATACATGATTCAATTTATGATTCATGATTCAATCCATGATTCATGATTCGATTCATGATTCATGATTCAATTCATGATTCATGATTCATTTCATGATTCTTTTCATGATTCATGATTTAATTCATGATTCATGATTCATGATTCAATTCATAATTAATGATTCAATTCATGATTCATGATTCATTTTATGATTCATGATTCATGATTCAATTCATGATTCATGATTCAATTCATCATTCATGATTCAATTCATGATTCGATTCATGATTCATGATTCAATTCATCATTCATGATTCATGATTCAATTCATGACTCATGATTCAATTCATGATTCATGATTCAATTCATGATTCATGATTCAATTCATCATTCATGATTCATGATTCAATCCATGATTCATGATTCGATTCATGATTGATAATTCAGTTCATGATTCATGATTCATGATTCAATTCATGATTCGATTCATGATTCATGATTTATGATTAAATTCATGATTCGATTCATGATTCATAATTCGATATATGATTCATGATTAAATTCATGATTCATGTTTTATGATTCAATTCATGATTCATGATTCATGATTCAATTCATGATTCGATTCATGATTCATGATTCATTATTCAATTCATGATTCATGATTCGATTCATGATTCATGATTCAATTCTTGATTCGTGATTCGATTCATGATTCATGATTACATTTATGGTTCATGAATCTTGATTCAATTTATGATTTATTTCATTATTCATGATTCGTTTCATGATTCATGATTCGATTCATGATTCATGATTTATGATTCAATTCATGATTCATGATTCGATTCATGATTCATGATTCAATTCATGATTCAATTCATGATTTATGATTCAATTCATGATTCATGATTAATGATTTAATTCATGATTCATGATTCGATTTATAATTCATGATTCAATTCATGATGCATGATTCATTTCATGATTCATGATTCATGATTCAATTCATGATTCATGAGTGAATTCATGATTCATGATTCATTTCATGATTCATGATTTAATTCATGATTGAATTCATGATTGAATTTATGATTCATAATTCATGATTCAATTCATGATTCAATTCATGATTCATGATTCATGATTTAATTCATGATTCATGATTCAATTCATGATTCATGATTCATGATTCAATGCATGATTCACTTCTTGATTCAATTCATAATTCAATTCATGATTCATGATTCGAAATATGATTCATGATTAAATTCATGTTTCATGATTTATGATTCAATTCATGATTCATGATTTATTTCATAATTCAATTCATGATTCATGATTCATGATTCGATATATGATTCATGATTATATTCATGATTCATAATTTATGATTCAATTCATGATTCATGATTCATGATTCATGATTCAATTCATGATTCGATTCATGATTCATGATTCAATTCATAATTCATGATTTGATTCATGATTCATGATTCAATTTTTAATTCATGATTCGATTTATGATTCATGATTAAATTTATGATTCATGATTTATGATTCAATTCATGATTCATGATTTATTTCATGATTCAATTCATGGTTCATGAATCTTGATTCAATTCATGATTAATTTCATGATTCATGATTCGATTCATGATTCATGATTCATGATTCAATTCATGATTCAATTCATTATTTATTTCATGATTCATGATTCAATTCATGATTCAATTCAGGATTTATGATTCAATTCATGATTCATGATTCATTTCATGATTCATTTCATGATTCATGATTCGATTTATGATTCATGATTCAATTCATGATGCATGATTCAATCCGTGATTCCTGATTCAATTCATGATTCATAATTCAATTTGTGATACATGATTCATTTCATGATTCATGATTCGATTCATGATTCATGATTCAATTCATGATTCATGATTCATGATTTGAATTATAATTCATGATTAAATTCATGATTCATGATTTATGATTCAATTCATGATTCATGATTTATTTCATGATTCAATTCATGGTTCATGAATTTTGATTCAATTCATGATTTATTTCATGATTCATGATTCGATTCATGATTCATGATTCAATTCATGATTCAATTCATGATTTATTTCATTATTCGATTCATGATTCATGATTCAATTCTTGATTTATGATTCATGATTCATGATTTAATTCATGATTCATAATTCAATTCATGATTCATGATTCGATTCATGATTCATGTTTGAATTCATGATTCAATTCATGATTCATTTCATGATTCATGATTCAATTTATGATTCATGATTCAATCCATGATTCATGATTCGATTCATGATTCATGATTCAATTCATGATTCATGATTCATTTCATGATTCTTTTCATGATTCATGATTTAATTCATGATTCATGATTCATGATTCAATTCATAATTAATGATTCAATTCATGATTCATGATTCATTTTATGATTCATGATTCATGATTCAATTCATGATTCATGATTCAATTCATCATTCATGATTCAATTCATGATTCGATTCATGATTCATGATTCAATTCATCATTCATGATTCATGATTCAATTCATGACTCATGATTCAATTCATGATTCATGATTCAATTCATGATTCATGATTCAATTCATCATTCATGATTCATGATTCAATCCATGATTCATGATTCGATTCATGATTGATAATTCAATTCATGATTCGATTCATGATTCATGATTTATGATTAAATTCATGATTCAATTCATGATTCATAATTCGATATATGATTCATGATTAAATTCATGATTCATGTTTTATGATTCAATTCATGATTCATGATTCATGATTCAATTCATGATTCGATTCATGATTCATGATTCATTATTCAATTCATGATTCATGATTCGATTCATGATTCATGATTCAATTCTTGATTCGTGATTCGATTCATGATTCATGATTACATTTATGGTTCATGAATCTTGATTCAATTTATGATTTATTTCATTATTCATGATTCGATTCATGATTCATGATTCGATTCATGATTCATGATTTATGATTCAATTCATGATTCATGATTCGATTCATGATTCATGATTCAATTCATGATTTATGATTCAATTCATGATTCATGATTAATGATTTAATTCATGATTCATGATTCGATTTATAATTCATGATTCAATTCATGATGCATGATTCAATTTGTGATTCATGATTTAAATCATGATTCATGATTCATTTCATGATTCATTTCATGATTCATGATTCATGATTCAATTCATGATTCATGAGTGAATTCATGATTCATGATTCATTTCATGATTCATGATTTAATTCATGATTGAATTCATGATTGAATTTATGATTCATAATTCATGATTCAATTCATGATTCAATTCATGATTCATGATTCATGATTCATGATTTAATTCATGATTCATGATTCAATTCATGATTCATGATTCAATTCATGATTCATGATTCATGATTCAATGCATGATTCACTTCTTGATTCAATTCATAATTCAATTCATGATTCATGATTCATGATTCGAAATATGATTCATGATTAAATTCATGATTCATGATTTATGATTCAATTCATGATTCATGATTTATTTCATGATTCAATTCATGGTTCATGAATCTTGATTCAATTCATGATTTATTTCATGATTCATGATTCGATTCATGATTTATGATTCAATTCATGATTCAATTTATGATTTATTTCATGATTCATGATTCGATTCATGATTCATGATTCGATTCATGATTCATGATTCAATTCATGATTCAATTCATGATTTATGATTCAATTCATGATTCATGATTAATGATTTAATTCATGATTCATGATTCATGATTCATGATTCGATTTATAATTCATGATTCAATTCATGATGCATGATTCAATTTGTGATTCATGATTTAATTCATGATTCATGATTCATTTCATGATTCATTTCATGATTCATGATTCATGATTAAATTCATGATTCATGAGTGAATTCATGATTCATGATTCATTTCATGATTCATGATTTAATTCATGATTGAATTCATGTTTGAATTTATGATTCATAATTCATGATTCAATTCATGATTCAATTCATGATTCAATTCATGATTCATGATTCATGATTCAATTCATGATTCATGATTCAATTCATGATTCATGATTCAATGCATGATTCAATTCTTGATTCAATTCATAATTCAATTCATGATTCATGATTCAATTCATGATTCAATTCATGATTTATGATTCAATTCATGATTCATTTCATGATTCATGATTCGATTCATGATTCATGATTCAATTCATGATTCAATTCATGATTTATGATTCAATTCATGATTCATGATTCATGATTTAATTCATGATTCATGATTCATGAATCATGATTCGATTTATAATTCATGATTCGATTCATGATTTATGATTCAATTCATGATTCATGATTCGATTCATGATTCATGATTCAATTCATGATTCATGATTCATGATTCGAATTATGATTCATGATTAAATTCATGATTCATGATTTATGATTCAATTCATGATTCATGATTTATTTCATGATTCAATTCATGGTTCATGAATCTTGATTCAATTCATGATTTATTTCATGATTCATGATTCGATTCATGATTCATGATTCAATTCATGATTCAATTCATGATTTATTTCATGATTCATGATTCGATTCATGATTCATGATTCAATTCTTGATTTATGATTCATGATTCATGATTTAATTCATGATTCATAATTCAATTCATTAATCATGATTCGATTCATGATTTATGTTTGAATTCATGATTCAATTCATGATTCATTTCATGATTCATGATTCAATTTATGATTCATGATTCAATCCATGATTCATGATTCGATTCATGATTCATGATTCAATTCATGATTCATGATTCATTTCATGATTCTTTTCATGATTCATGATTTAATTCATGATTCATGATTCATGATTCAATTCTTAATTAATGATTCAATTCAAGATTCATGATTCTTTTTATGATTCATGATTAAA
>NW_027448468.1:0-39026 GCF_038048845.1 Mixophyes fleayi
CCACCAATTATCAAACTTTCTAAGTCTTTCTGAGCAAGAGAAATCGCAAAACAGTCATTTCTTCATTGCCGTCCAAAAAACAAACGCTTTTTTACACTCCTGTCTCACTTTCTCTTGGAAACAATGGCTTACATCAATTCTTTTACATAATTCTTGTTTCTCATGACATTTCTAACATTGCCCACAATTATCAACTTTCTAAGTCTTTCTGAGCAGAGAAATCGCAAAACTGTCATTTCTTCATTGCCGTCCAAAAACAACGCTTTTTTACACTCCGGTCTCCCCTTTCTCTTGGAAACAATGACTTACATCAATTCTTTTACATAATTCTTGTTTCTCATGACATTTCTAACATTGCCCACAATTATCAACTTTCTAAGTCTTTCTGAGCAAGAGAAATCGCAAAACAGTCATTTCTTCATTGCCGTCCAAAAACAACGCTTTTTTACACTCCGGTCTCCCTTTCTCTTGGAAACAATGACTTACATCAATTCTTTTACATAATTCTTGTTTCTCATGACATTTCTAACATTGCCCACAATTATCAACTTTCTAAGTCTTTCTGAGCAGGAGAAATCGCAAAACATAGTCATTTCTTCATTGCCGTCCAAAAACAACGCTTTTTTACACTCCTGTCTCCCTTTCTCTTGGAAACAATGACTTACATCAATTCTTTTACATAATTCTTGTTTCTCATGACATTTCTAACATTGCCCACAATTATCAACTTTCTAAGTCTTTCTGAGCAAGAGAAATCGCAAAACAGTCATTTCTTCATTGCCGTCCAAAAACAACGCTTTTTTACACTCCGGTCTCCCTTTCTCTTGGAAACAATGACTTACATCAATTCTTTTACATAATTCTTGTTTCTCATGACATTTCTAACATTTCCCACAATTATCAACTTTCTAAGTCTTTCTGAGCAAGGAGAAATCGCAAAACTAGTCATTTCTTCATTGCCGTCCAAAAACAACGCTTTTTTACACTCCTGTCTCCCTTTCTCTTGGAAACAATGACTTACATCAATTCTTTTACATAATTCTTGTTTCTCATGACATTTCTAACATTGCCCACAATTATCAACTTTCTAAGTCTTTCTGAGCAGGAGAAATCGCAAAACATAGTCATTTCTTCATTGCCGTCCAAAAACAACGCTTTTTTACACTCCGGTCTCCCTTTCTCTTGGAAACAATGACTTACATCAATTCTTTTACATAATTCTTGTTTCTCATGACATTTCTAACATTGCCCACAATTATCAACTTTCTAAGTCGTTTCTGAGCAAGAGAAATCGCAAAACAGTCATTTCTTCATTGCCGTCCAAAAACAACGCTTTTTTACACTCCGGTCTCCCTTTCTCTTGGAAACAATGACTTACATCAATTCTTTTACATAATTCTTGTTTCTCATGACATTTCTAACATTGCCCACAATTATCAACTTTCTAAGTCTTTCTGAGCAAGAGAAATCGCAAAACAGTCATTTCTTCATTGCCTGTCCAAAAACAACGCTTTTTTACACTCCGGTCACCCTTTCTCTTGGAAACAATGACTTACATCAATTCTTTTACATAATTCTTGTTTCTCATGACATTTCTAACATTTCCCACAATTATCAACTTTCTAAGTCTTTCTGAGCAGGAGAAATCGCAAAACATAGTCATTTCTTCATTGCCGTCCAAAAACAACGCTTTTTTACACTCCTGTCTCCCTTTCTCTTGGAAACAATGACTTACATCAATTCTTTTACATAATTCTTGTTTCTCATGACATTTCTAACATTGCCCACAATTATCAACTTTCTAAGTCTTTCTGAGCAAGAGAAATCGCAAAACAGTCATTTCTTCATTGCCGTCCAAAAACAACGCTTTTTTACACTCCGGTCTCCCTTTCTCTTGGAAACATTGACTTACATCAATTCTTTTACATAATTCTTGTTTCTCATGACATTTCTAACATTGCCCACAATTATCAACTTTCTAAGTCTTTCTGAGCAGGAGAAATCGCAAAACATAGTCATTTCTTCATTGCCGTCCAAAAACAACGCTTTTTTACACTCCTGTCTCCCTTTCTCTTGGAAACAATGACTTACATCAATTCTTTTACATAATTCTTGTTTCTCATGACATTTCTAACATTGCCCACAATTATCAACTTTCTAAGTCTTTCTGAGCAGGAGAAATCGCAAAACATAGTCATTTCTTCATTGCCGTCCAAAAACAACGCTTTTTTACACTCCGGTCTCCCTTTCTCTTGGAAACAATGACTTACATCAATTCTTTTACATAATTCTTGTTTCTCATGACATTTCTAACATTGCCCACAATTATCAACTTTCTAAGTCTTTCTGAGCAAGAGAAATCGCAAAACAGTCATTTCTTCATTGCCGTCCAAAAACAACGCTTTTTTACACTCCGGTCTCCCTTTCTCTTGGAAACAATGACTTACATCAATTCTTTTACATAATTCTTGTTTCTCATGACATTTCTAACATTGCCCACAATTATCAACTTTCTAAGTCTTTCTGAGCAAGAGAAATCGCAGAAACAGTCATTTCTTCATTGCCGTCCAAAAACAACGCTTTTTTACACTCCGGTCTCCCTTTCTCTTGGAAACAATGACTTACATCAATTCTTTTACATAATTCTTGTTTCTCATGACATTTCTAACATTGCCCACAATTATCAACTTTCTAAGTCTTTCTGAGCAGGAGAAATCGCAAAACATAGTCATTACTTCATTGCCGTCCAAAAACAACGCTTTTTTACACTCCGGTCTCCCTTTTCTCTTGGAAACAATGACTTACATCAATTCTTTTACATAATTCTTGTTTCTCATGACATTTCTAACATTGCCCACAATTATCAACTTTCTAAGTCTTTCTGAGCAAGAGAAATCGCAAAACAGTCATTTCTTCATTGCCGTCCAAAAACAACGCTTTTTTTACACTCCGGTCTCCCTTTCTCTTGGAAACAATGACTTAACATCAATTCTTTTACATAATTCTTGTTTCTCATGACATTTCTAACATTGCCCACAATTATCAACTTTCTAAGTCTTTCTGAGCAAGAGAAATCGCAAAACAGTCATTTCTTCATTGCCGTCCAAAAACAACGCTTTTTTACACTCCGGTCTCCCTTTCTCTTGGAAACAATGACTTACATCAATTCTTTTACATAATTCTTGTTTCTCATGACATTTCTAACATTTCCCACAATTATCAACTTTCTAAGTCTTTCTGAGCAGGAGAAATCGCAAAACATAGTCATTTCTTCATTGCCGTCCAAAAACAACGCTTTTTTACACTCCTGTCTCCCTTTCTCTTGGAAACAATGACTTACATCAATTCTTTTACATAATTCTTGTTTCTCATGACATTTCTAACATTGCCCACAATTATCAACTTTCTAAGTCTTTCTGAGCAAGAGAAATCGCAAAACAGTCATTTCTTCATTGCCGTCCAAAAACAACGCTTTTTTACACTCCGGTCTCCCTTTCTCTTGGAAACAATGGCTTACATCAATTCTTTTACATAATTCTTGTTTCTCATGACATTTCTAACATTGCCCACAATTATCAACTTTCTAAGTCTTTCTGAGCAGGAGAAATCGCAAAACATAGTCATTTCTTCATTGCCGTCCAAAAACAACGCTTTTTTACACTCCTGTCTCCCTTTCTCTTGGAAACAATGACTTACATCAATTCTTTTACATAATTCTTGTTTCTCATGACATTTCTAACATTGCCCACAATTATCAACTTTCTAAGTCTTTCTGAGCAAGAGAAATCGCAAAACAGTCATTTCTTCATTGCCGTCCAAAAACAACGCTTTTTTACACTCCGGTCTCCCTTTCTCTTGGAAACAATGACTTACATCAATTCTTTTACATAATTCTTGTTTCTCATGACATTTCTAACATTGCCCACAATTATCAACTTTCTAAGTCTTTCTGAGCAAGAGAAATCGCAAAACAGTCATTTCTTCATTGCCGTCCAAAAACAACGCTTTTTTACACTCCGGTCTCCCTTTCTCTTGGAAACAATGACTTACATCAATTCTTTTACATAATTCTTGTTTCTCATGACATTTCTAACATTGCCCACAATTATCAACTTTCTAAGTCTTTCTGAGCAGGAGAAATCGCAAAACATAGTCATTTCTTCATTGCCGTCCAAAAACAACGCTTTTTTACACTCCTGTCTCCCTTTCTCTTGGAAACAATGACTTACATCAATTCTTTTACATAATTCTTGTTTCTCATGACATTTCTAACATTGCCCCACAATTATCAACTTTCTAAGTCTTTCTGAGCAAGAGAAATCGCAAAACAGTCATTTCTTCATTGCCGTCCAAAAACAACGCTTTTTTACACTCCGGTCTCCCTTTCTCTTGGAAACAATGACTTACATCAATTCTTTTACATAATTCTTGTTTCTCATGACATTTCTAACATTTCCCACAATTATCAACTTTCTAAGTCTTTCTGAGCAGGAGAAATCGCAAAACATAGTCATTTCTTCATTGCCGTCCAAAAACAACGCTTTTTTACACTCCTGTCTCCCTTTCTCTTGGAAACAATGACTTACATCAATTCTTTTACATAATTCTTGTTTCTCATGACATTTCTAACATTGCCCACAATTATCAACTTTCTAAGTCTTTCTGAGCAGGAGAAATCGCAAAACATAGTCATTTCTTCATTGCCGTCCAAAAACAACGCTTTTTTACACTCCGGTCTCCCTTTCTCTTGGAAACAATGACTTACATCATTCTTTTACATAATTCTTGTTTCTCATGACATTTCTAACATTGCCCACAATTATCAACTTTCTAAGTGTTTCTGAGCAAGAGAAATCGCAAAACAGTCATTTCTTCATTGCCGTCCAAAAACAACGCTTTTTTACACTCCGGTCTCCCTTTCTCTTGGAAACAATGACTTACATCAATTCTTTTACATAATTCTTGTTTCTCATGACATTTCTAACATTGCCCACAATTATCAACTTTCTAAGTCTTTCTGAGCAAGAGAAATCGCAAAACAGTCATTTCTTCATTGCTGTCCAAAAACAACGCTTTTTTTACACTCCGGTCACCCTTTCTCTTGGAAACAATGACTTACATCAATTCTTTTACATAATTCTTGTTTCTCATGACATTTCTAACATTTCCCACAATTATCAACTTTCTAAGTCTTTCTGAGCAGGAGAAATCGCAAAACATAGTCATTTCTTCATTGCCGTCCAAAAACAACGCTTTTTTACACTCCTGTCTCCCTTTCTCTTGGAAACAATGACTTACATCAATTCTTTTACATAATTCTTGTTTCTCATGACATTTCTAACATTGCCCACAATTATCAACTTTCTAAGTCTTTCTGAGCAGGAGAAATCGCAAAACATAGTCATTTCTTCATTGCCGTCCAAAAACAACGCTTTTTTACACTCCGGTCTCCCTTTCTCTTGGAAACAATGACTTACATCAATTCTTTTACATAATTCTTGTTTCTCATGACATTTCTAACATTGCCACAATTATCAACTTTCTAAGTCTTTCTGAGCAAGAGAAATCGCAAAACACAGTCATTTCTTCATTGCCGTCCAAAAACAACGCTTTTTTACACTCCGGTCTCCCTTTCTCTTGGAAACAATGACTTACATCAATTCTTTTACATAATTCTTGTTTCTCATGACATTTCTAACATTGCCCACAATTATCAACTTTCTAAGTCTTTCTGAGCAGGAGAAATCGCAAAACATAGTCATTTCTTCATTGCCGTCCAAAAACAACGCTTTTTTACACTCCGGTCTCCCTTTCTCTTGGAAACAATGACTTACATCAATTCTTTTACATAATTCTTGTTTCTCATGACATTTCTAACATTGCCCACAATTATCAACTTTCTAAGTCTTTCTGAGCAGGAGAAATCGCAAAACATAGTCATTTCTTCATTGCCGTCCAAAAACAACGCTTTTTTACACTCCGGTCTCCCTTTCTCTTGGAAACAATGACTTACATCAATTCTTTTACATAATTCTTGTTTCTCATGACATTTCTAACATTGCCCACAATTATCAACTTTCTAAGTCTTTCTGAGCAAGAGAAATCGCAAAACAGTCATTTCTTCATTGCCGTCCAAAAACAACGCTTTTTTACACTCCGGTCTCCCTTTCTCTTGGAAACAATGACTTACATCAATTCTTTTACATAATTCTTGTTTCTCATGACATTTCTAACATTGCCCACAATTATCAACTTTCTAAGTCTATCTGAGCAGGAGAAATCGCAAAAACAGTCATTTCTTCATTGCCGTCCAAAAACAACGCTTTTTTACACTCCGGTCTCCCTTTCTCTTGGAAACAATGACTTACATCGATTCTTTTACATAATTCTTGTTTCTCATGACATTTCTAACATTGCCCACAATTATCAACTTTCTAAGTCTTTCTGAGCAGGAGAAATCGCAAAACATAGTCATTTCTTCATTGCCGTCCAAAAACAACGCTTTTTTACACTCCTGTCTCCCTTTCTCTTGGAAACAATGACTTACATCAATTCTTTTACATAATTCTTGTTTCTCATGACATTTCTAACATTGCCCACAATTATCAACTTTCTAAGTCTTTCTGAGCAGGAGAAATCGCAAAACATAGTCATTTCTTCATTGCGTCCAAAAACAACGCTTTTTTACACTCCGGTCTCCCTTTCTCTTGGAAACAATGACTTACATCAATTCTTTTACATAATTCTTGTTTCTCATGACATTTCTAACATTGCCCACAATTATCCACTTTCTAAGTCTTTCTGAGCAAGAGAAATCGCAGAACAGTCATTTCTTCATTGCCGTCCAAAAACAACGCTTTTTTACACTCCGGTCTCCCTTTCTCTTGGAAACAATGACTTACATCAATTCTTTTACATAATTCTTGTTTCTCATGACATTTCTAACATTGCCCCACAATTATCAACTTTCTAAGTCTTTCTGAGCAGGAGAAATCGCAAAACATAGTCATTTCTTCATTGCCGTCCAAAAACAACGCTTTTTTACACTCCGGTCTCCCTTTCTCTTGGAAACAATGACTTACATCAATTCTTTTACATAATTCTTGTTTCTCATGACATTTCTAACATTGCCCACAATTATCAACTTTCTAAGTCTTTCTGAGCAAGAGAAGTCGCAAAACAGTCATTTCTTCATTGCCGTCCAAAAACAACGCTTTTTTACACTCCGGTCTCCCTTTCTCTTGGAAACAATGACTTACATCAATTCTTTTACATAATTCTTGTTTCTCATGACATTTCTAACATTGCCCACAATTATCAACTTTCTAAGTCTTTCTGAGCAAGAGAAATCGCAAAACAGTCATTTCTTCATTGCCGTCCAAAAACAACGCTTTTTTACACTCCGGTCTCCCTTTCTCTTGGAAACAATGACTTACATCAATTCTTTTACATAATTCTTGTTTCTCATGACATTTCTAACATTGCCCACAATTATCAACTTTCTAAGTCTTTCTGAGCAAGAGAAATCGCAAAACAGTCATTTCTTCATTGCCGTCCAAAAACAACGCTTTTTTACACTCCGGTCTCCCCTTTCTCTTGGAAACAATGACTTACATCAATTCTTTTACATAATTCTTGTTTCTCATGACATTTCTAACATTGCCCACAATTATCAACTTTCTAAGTCTTTCTGAGCAAGAGAAATCGCAAAACAGTCATTTCTTCATTGCTGTCCAAAAACAACGCTTTTTTACACTCCGGTCTCCCTTTCTCTTGGAAACAATGACTTACATCAATTCTTTTACATAATTCTTGTTTCTCATGACATTTCTAACATTTCCCACAATTATCAACTTTCTAAGTCTTTCTGAGCAGGAATAATTCGCAAAACATAGTCATTTCTTCATTGCCGTCCAAAAACAACGCTTTTTTACACTCCTGTCTCCCTTTCTCTTGGAAACAATGACTTACATCAATTCTTTTACATAATTCTTGTTTCTCATGACATTTCTAACATTGCCCACAATTATCAACTTTCTAAGTCTTTCTGAGCAGGAGAAATCGCAAAACATAGTCATTTCTTCATTGCCGTCCAAAAACAACGCTTTTTTACACTCCGGTCTCCCTTTCTCTTGGAAACAATGACTTATATCAATTCTTTTACATAATTCTTGTTTCTCATGACATTTCTAACATTGCCCACAATTATCAACTTTCTAAGTCTTTCTGAGCAAGAGAAATCGCAAAACAGTCATTTCTTCATTGCCGTCCAAAAACAACGCTTTTTTACACTCCGGTCTCCCTTTCTCTTGGAAACAATGACTTACATCAATTCTTTTACATAATTCTTGTTTCTCATGACATTTCTAACATTGCCCACAATTATCAACTTTCTAAGTCTTTCTGAGCAAGAGAAATCGCAGAACAGTCATTTCTTCATTGCCGTCCAAAAACAACGCTTTTTTACACTCCGGTCTCCCTTTCTCTTGGAAACAATGACTTACATCAATTCTTTTACATAATTCTTGTTTCTCATGACATTTCTAACATTGCCCACAATTATCAACTTTCTAAGTCTTTCTGAGCAGGAGAAATCGCAAAACATAGTCATTTCTTCATTGCCGTCCAAAAACAACGCTTTTTTACACTCCGGTCTCCCTTTCTCTTGGAAACAATGACTTACATCAATTCTTTTACATAATTCTTGTTTCTCATGACATTTCTAACATTGCCCACAATTATCAACTTTCTAAGTCTTTCTGAGCAAGAGAAATCGCAGAACAGTCATTTCTTCATTGCCGTCCAAAAACAACGCTTTTTTACACTCCGGTCTCCCTTTCTCTTGGAAACAATGACTTACATCAATTCTTTTACATAATTCTTGTTTCTCATGACATTTCTAACATTGCCCACAATTATCAACTTTCTAAGTCTTTCTGAGCAAGAGAAATCGCAAAACAGTCATTTCTTCATTGCCGTCCAAAAACAACGCTTTTTTACACTCCGGTCTCCCTTTCTCTTGGAAACAATGACTTACATCAATTCTTTTACATAATTCTTGTTTCTCATGACATTTCTAACATTTCCCACAATTATCAACTTTCTAAGTCTTTCTGAGCAGGAGAAATCGCAAAACATAGTCATTTCTTCATTGCCGTCCAAAAACAACGCTTTTTTACACTCCTGTCTCCCTTTCTCTTGGAAACAATGACTTACATCAATTCTTTTACATAATTCTTGTTTCTCATGACATTTCTAACATTGCCCACAATTATCAACTTTCTAAGTCTTTCTGAGCAAGAGAAATCGCAAAACAGTCATTTCTTCATTGCCGTCCAAAAACAACGCTTTTTTACACTCCGGTCTCCCTTTCTCTTGGAAACAATGGCTTACATCAATTCTTTTACATAATTCTTGTTTCTCATGACATTTCTAACATTGCCCACAATTATCAACTTTCTAAGTCTTTCTGAGCAGGAGAAATCGCAAAACATAGTCATTTCTTCATTGCCGTCCAAAAACAACGCTTTTTTACACTCCTGTCTCCCTTTCTCTTGGAAACAATGACTTACATCAATTCTTTTACATAATTCTTGTTTCTCATGACATTTCTAACATTGCCCACAATTATCAACTTTCTAAGTCTTTCTGAGCAAGAGAAATCGCAAAACAGTCATTTCTTCATTGCCGTCCAAAAACAACGCTTTTTTACACTCCGGTCTCCCTTTCTCTTGGAAACAATGACTTACATCAATTCTTTTACATAATTCTTGTTTCTCATGACATTTCTAACATTGCCCACAATTATCAACTTTCTAAGTCTTTCTGAGCAAGAGAAATCGCAAAACAGTCATTTCTTCATTGCCGTCCAAAAACAACGCTTTTTTACACTCCGGTCTCCCTTTCTCTTGGAAACAATGACTTACATCAATTCTTTTACATAATTCTTGTTTCTCATGACATTTCTAACATTGCCCACAATTATCAACTTTCTAAGTCTTTCTGAGCAGGAGAAATCACAAAACATAGTCATTTCTTCATTGCCGTCCAAAAACAACGCTTTTTTACACTCCTGTCTCCCTTTCTCTTGGAAACAATGACTTACATCAATTCTTTTACATAATTCTTGTTTCTCATGACATTTCTAACATTGCCCACAATTATCAACTTTCTAAGTCTTTCTGAGCAAGAGAAATCGCAAAACAGTCATTTCTTCATTGCCGTCCAAAAACAACGCTTTTTTACACTCCGGTCTCCCTTTCTCTTGGAAACAATGACTTACATCAATTCTTTTACATAATTCTTGTTTCTTATGACATTTCTAACATTGCCCACAATTATCAACTTTCTAAGTCTTTCTGAGCAAGAGAAATCGCAAAACAGTCATTTCTTCATTGCCGTCCAAAAACAACGCTTTTTTACACTCCGGTCTCCCTTTCTCTTGGAAACAATGACTTACATCAATTCTTTTACATAATTCTTGTTTCTCATGACATTTCTAACGTTTCCCACAATTATCAACTTTCTAAGTCTTTCTGAGCAGGAGAAATCGCAAAACATAGTCATTTCTTCATTGCCGTCCAAAAACAACGCTTTTTTACACTCCTGTCTCCCTTTCTCTTGGAAACAATGACTTACATCAATTCTTTTACATAATTCTTGTTTCTCATGACATTTCTAACATTGCCCACAATTATCAACTTTCTAAGTCTTTCTGAGCAAGAGAAGTCGCAAAACAGTCATTTCTTCATTGCCGTCCAAAAACAACGCTTTTTTACACTCCGGTCTCCCTTTCTCTTGGAAACAATGACTTACATCAATTCTTTTACATAATTCTTGTTTCTCATGACATTTCTAACATTGCCCACAATTATCAACTTTCTAAGTCTTTCTGAGCAAGAGAAATCGCAAAACAGTCATTTCTTCATTGCCGTCCAAAAACAACGCTTTTTTACACTCCGGTCTCCCTTTCTCTTGGAAACAATGACTTACATCAATTCTTTTACATAATTCTTGTTTCTCATGACATTTCTAACATTGCCCACAATTATCAACTTTCTAAGTCTTTCTGAGCAAGAGAAATCGCAAAACAGTCATTTCTTCATTGCCGTCCAAAAACAACGCTTTTTTACACTCCGGTCTCCCTTTCTCTTGGAAACAATGACTTACATCAATTCTTTTACATAATTCTTGTTTCTCATGACATTTCTAACATTGCCCACAATTATCAACTTTCTAAGTCTTTCTGAGCAAGAGAAATCGCAAAACAGTCATTTCTTCATTGCTGTCCAAAAACAACGCTTTTTTACACTCCGGTCTCCCTTTCTCTTGGAAACAATGACTTACATCAATTCTTTTACATAATTCTTGTTTCTCATGACATTTCTAACATTTCCCACAATTATCAACTTTCTAAGTCTTTCTGAGCAAGGAGAAATCGCAAAACATAGTCATTTCTTCATTGCCGTCCAAAAACAACGCTTTTTTACACTCCTGTCTCCCTTTCTCTTGGAAACAATGACTTACATCAATTCTTTTACATAATTCTTGTTTCTCATGACATTTCTAACATTGCCCACAATTATCAACTTTCTAAGTCTTTCTGAGCAGGAGAAATCGCAAATTATAGTCATTTCTTCATTGCCGTCCAAAAACAACGCTTTTTTACACTCCGGTCTCCCTTTCTCTTGGAAACAATGACTTACATCAATTCTTTTACATAATTCTTGTTTCTCATGACATTTCTAACATTGCCCACAATTATCAACTTTCTAAGTCTTTCTGAGCAAGAGAAATCGCAAAACAGTCATTTCTTCATTGCCGTCCAAAACAACGCTTTTTTACACTCCGGTCTCCCTTTCTCTTGGAAACAATGACTTACATCAATTCTTTTACATAATTCTTGTTTCTCATGACATTTCTAACATTGCCCACAATTATCAACTTTCTAAGTCTTTCTGAGCAAGAGAAATCGCAGAACAGTCATTTCTTCATTGCCGTCCAAAAACAACGCTTTTTTACACTCCGGTCTCCCTTTCTCTTGGAAACAATGACTTACATCAATTCTTTTACATAATTCTTGTGTCACGGGCACTAGGAGTCTTTACCCAGGGATCACCAGGTGATAGGCTTACCAGAGCAGTATAGGTGGTAATATGGTACTCTGGTAGCAGGGTGATCACGGAACAGGAAATAGCAGATGATGAGATGCTCAGGAAAGTCTATGACTAGCAGCACTGGCAATATGGAGGTAGTAATACACGAGGAACTGTATGGACAAAGGACACGTGAAGGTAGTCAGTGGTCTGCGGTAGCAAGTTGTACCACTGCTATAGTGAGGAGGAATGTCCAACAGAAACGAGGAGGTGATGAGAGTCAGCGGTCCGCGGATAGCAAGTTGTACCGCTGTCTGAGTGAAGGAATGGAATCCAAGTGGAGGTATCCGGGGAGTCAGTGGTCTGCGTTAGCAAGTTGTACCACTGCTATGTGAGAGGATACTGGAACAGGTGAAACTGTAAACAGGGGTCAGCGGTCTGCCACTAGCAAGTTGTACCACTGAATATATATGTGAGGAGGTGCACGGGGAGAGACTGCAACACAATATATACACGGGCACCTTGACTTTGAACCACAGTGATATGCACAATATAAATGTATAGATGACTGAACAATACTGCCAATATAGAAAGTCTCTTGAAGTAGTCCAGCATAAGATAACACAGTCAATGATGGCAATAGACTCAGCGGATAGCACACTCCAGAGGAGAACCAACACAGTCCAGCAAGGTATGCAATACACAGCACAGTCAATGAGAAGTATGCATACCGTGGTTCAGGAGGCAGTCAGACAGGAGTGCAGAGATACCTGAACGGCAGGAGGCCGGCAGGATGCGAAGTCCCTGGATGGGTGAAGCGGTGGTCTAGTAGGTGCAGCGCACGGGTAGGTAGACCAGCAGGGAACACAGGAAAGCGTGGAGAGCGGATCAGCAGTAGATGGATGAGTAGTGCTGAGGAGTAGCAGTAGCGGGTCTCTGCGGGAACACGGAGGTAGCCAATAGCAACCAGCAGGTGCAGTAACGATGGGACACGGGAGAGCAGAGTTGAACAGGCACTGTTGATCACGGAGAATAGCGGGTAGCAATAGTGGAGGCAGACTCAAGGAAACACGGGAGCGTTGACAAGGACTGAAGACTGAAGCGCACAGAGGCAGCGGATAGGAATCAGCCAAACAGTCACGATGAAACACAGACGGGTTGCAGGTTGAAGACTGTAGTGCACGGAGGCAGCGGATAGGAATCAGCTAGCAGTCACGATGATGAAACACAGACGAGTTGCAGGTTGAAGGCTGTAGTGCACGGAGGCAGCGGATAGGAATCAGCGAAACAGTCACGATGAAACACAGACGGGTTGCAGGTTGAAGACTGTAGTGCACGGAGGCAGCGGATAGGAATCAGCTGGCAGTCACAATCATGAACAGGTGAGTGGATGTGAATGAAAGACTGTAGTGCACGGAGGCAGCGGATAGGCATCAGCTAACAGTCCCAATGATACATGGTAGAGTTGAAGTGGTTAGAAGACTGTAGTGCACGGAGGCAGCGGATAGGAATCAGCTCACAGTCACGATGATACAGTAGATGGTAGAAGTGGTATGGGAACCACAGTAGCAGAAGTGGTTTGAAGACTGTAGTGCACGGAGGCAGCGGATAGGAATCAGCTCACAGTCACGATGATACAGTAGATGGTAGAAGTGGTATGGGAACCACAGTAGTAGAAGTGGTTTGGAAACCACAGAGGTAGAAGAGTGTTTGGAAACCACAGGAATCAGCTGGGCTGAATAAACGAGGAAACACAGGAACACCTTCAGAGACTCATGGGGAATGAGACTCCAAGATCAGGCAATGTGGTGATGACCACAGGTGCTTAATATAGGGAGGTTGCCTGATCTGCCAATTAAGTTAAAGGAACATACACTGGAGGTATAGAAAGGGCTGCGCATGCGCAGTCCCTCAGGATGGAGGACGGCCACGGTTCCTAAATGTCCGGGAAGAAGCACTCACAGTCCGGTGAGTGACAGTACCCCCCCTTTTAAAGGTGGGCACAGAACGCCTGGAACCGGGCTTGTCCGGATTTTTGGAATAAAACTTCTTCAGAAGGGCAGGAGCATTAAGATCTTCAGCTTTGATCCATGAACGCTCCTCAGGACCAAAGCCCTTCCAATGAACGAGGAAACGGAGGACTCCTCGCGAAATTTTTGCATCCAATACCTCAGTAATCTCGAAATCCTCCTCCTGATGAACTTGAACTGGCTGCGGTGCTGAGGAAGGAGTCGAGAAACGGTTGATGATGAGAGGTTTGAGCAAGGACACATGGAAGGCATTGGAGATCCGAAGATTCTTAGGAAGAAGAAGTTTAACACATACTGGATTGATAACTTGAATGATCCTATATGGACCAATAAAACGAGGGGCGAATTTCATAGATGGAACCTTCAAACGAATATTTTTGGTAGATAACCAGACACGATCTCCAATTTTTAGTGGTGGAATAGCCCGCCTCTTCTTATCTGCGAAAGACTTATATTTGTTAGATGTCTTCTTTAAACAGGTTTTGACCTGAGACCAGATATTTTTGAAGGTCTGACAAGCAGTCTCCACAGCAGGAACTTGGGTGGGCGGGAGGGCAGGAAATTCCGGAAAAGACGGATGGTGACCGTAGACCACAAAGAATGGAGTTTTGGATGATGACTCATGGTACATGTTGTTATGGGCGAATTCAGCCCAAGGGAGCAATTCTACCCAGTTGTCTTGGTTGGCTGAAGAGAACATCCTAATAAAAGTCTCAAGATCTTGATTGACTCGTTCCGTTTGTCCGTTAGATTGCGGATGGTAAGACGATGAGAGTGCTAATCGTATGCCCAAGGTTTTACAAAGGGCCCGCCAGAATCTGGAAACGAATTGTACTCCTCTATCTGACACAATCTCAGACGGACATCCATGGATGCGGAAGATTTCTTTAATGAAATGTTCAGCCAGAGTAGACGAGGAAGGTAAACCGGACAGAGGGACGAAATGAGCCATCTTCGAAAATCTGTCTACCACTACCCAAATAGTATTGTGATTCTTACTTGGTGGCAAATCAGTAACGAAATCCATACTAATATGGGTCCAAGGCTTGGACGGAATGGGTAGTGGTCGCAGCAACCCTGCTGGAGTTCTGCGGGAGGATTTGAACTGAGAACATAAATCACAGGAAGCAATAAACTCTTTGACGTCTCTCCTCATTGAAGGCCACCAGTAACTACGAGAGAGAATCTCAAAGGTCTTATGTTCACCGGCGTGTCCAGAAAAACGAGAGGCATGGAACCACGAAAGGATTTTCCTCCTCAGAGTAGGAGGCACGAGGGTCTTCCCAAATGGTAGCATTTTGGTGGATGAAGCAGCCAGAGAAATACATTTGGGGTCTAGAATAGCATGGTTGGGAACCTCTTCTACATCAGAGGACGTCACAAAAGCTCGAGATAGAGCGTCAGCTTTCTTGTTCTTAGCAGCTGGTTTGAAGGTTATAATTAATTCAAAACGGGAAAAGAAAAGAGACCATCTTGCTTGACGAGGGTTCAAGCATTGAGCAGATTGCAAATATGACAAGTTCTTATGATCCGTGAAGATCGTCACCGGATGGCGAGCTCCTTCCAACAAGTATCTCCATTCCTCTAATGCAGCTTTGATGGCCAGCAACTCCTTGTCCCCGATAGTATAGTTTTTCTCTGCGGGGCAGAAGACCCCGAGAGTAGAAGGCACAAGGATGTAATTTTTGTTGCTCCGAGCGTTGGGAGAGAATAGCTCCTAAGCCCACATTAGAGGCATCTACTTCTAGGAAGAAGGGGAGTGTCACATCAGGTTGTCGCAGAATGGGAGCAGACGAGAAGGACTCTTTGAGGATTTGAAAGGCTTGGAGAGCCTCAGATGACCATTGCTTAGTATTAGCCCCTTTCCGAGTTAAGGCCACAATGGGAGATGCAATGGATGAGAAGTCTTGAATGAAGCGTCTATAGTAATTGGCAAAACCTAAAAAACGCTGGATGGCACGAAGAGTAGTTGGCTGAGGCCAATGTAGTACAGCATTTACTTTGTCTGGATCCATCTTCAGGCCAACTCCGGAAACTATATACCCCAAGAATGGAATCTGGGGTAACTCGAATGAACATTTTTCCAATTTACAGAACAATGAGTTTTTCCGTAGTCTGGAGAGGACCTCTGCCACATGTTGGTGATGAGAAGGCAGGTCCTGTGAGAAGATCAATATGTCGTCCAGGTAGACAACGACACATACATATAATAAGTCCCGAAAGATCTCATTGATGAAATCCTGGAAAACCGCGGGGGCATTACACAGCCCGAAGGGCATTACTAAATATTCGTAATGCCCATCTCTGGTGTTAAACGCGGTCTTCCATTCGTCACCGGAACGGATTCTAATTAAATTGTAGGCACCACGAAGATCCAACTTAGTAAATATCCGAGCTCCCTTGATGCGATCAAATAGCTCAGTGATCAGCGGAATGGGATACCGATTCTTGATAGTAATGGCGTTGAGTCCACGAAAATCTATACAAGGGCGTAATGATCCATCCTTCTTTTTGACGAAGAAGAACCCAGCTCCAGCGGGAGAGGTGGAAGGTCGAATGAACCCACGCTGGAGATTCTCCCGTATGTACTCAGATGTGGCTTGAGTTTCAGGTAACGAGAGAGGATAGACCCGACCCCTGGGAGGAGTCTTGCCAGGTAGAAGGTCGATCGGACAATCCCAAGAACGATGAGGAGGAAGACGTTCAGACTGAGCTTTATCAAACACATCGGCAAATGAAGCATACTGAGGAGGGAGTCCCGGGGAGGAAGATGAGATGGAAGATTGCTGTACTTTAAGAGGAATAACTTGAGAGAGACAACGATGGTGACATTCAGGCCCCCAAGACGTAACTTGAGGGGTGCGCCAGTCAATCTGGGGAGAGTGACATTGAAGCCATGGAAGGCCTAAGACAATCGGACTTGTCGTAACAGGAAGAATTAAAAACGAAATTTCTTCATGGTGTAGTACACCAATCTGAAGGGTTACTGGAGACGTACTCTGGGTGATGAGACCATTGATGAGACGTGATCCATCTATAGCCGTCACAGTAATGGGTGTTTTTAAAGTGATCACTGGTAGGGACCATTGATTCACTAGTGATTTAGAAATGAAATTTCCTGCTGCTCCGGAATCAATCAATGCCTGTGACTCAAAGGATTTAGTAGCAAAGGAAATCGTAACCTCGAAAGCGCAGACTTTAGATTTCATAGACAATGGAGAGGACTCCAGGGACCCTAACTTCACCTCTCCAGAACTAGTTAGGGCCTGGCATTTCCCGATTTCTTAGGGCAAGAACTGAGCATATGTGTGGAATCAGCACAATAGATACAGAGTCTATTCTTTACTCTTCGTTTCCTCTCTTCTAAAGATAATTTGGAACGTCCTATCTCCATGGGAATCACAGAAGGTGAAACTGGACGAAATTGAGGGTTTAAACGAAGAGGTGCTTTAGCAGAAGTTGTTTTCTCAGATTCTCTTTCACGAAATCTCATGTCTACACGATGGCAAAGAGAGATCAAATCTTCTAGTGACGAAGGAAGCTCTTGGGTAGTCAGTGCATCTTTAATTTTATCGGAGAGCCCCTGCCAGAAGGCGGCAACTAATGCTTCAGTGTTCCACTGAAGTTCAGAGGCTAAGATCCTAAATTGAATGACATACTGTCCTACTGTATGGGAGCCTTGTCGCAAACGAAGAATGCTGGAAGCAGCGGAGGTCACACGACCTGGTTCATCGAACACACTTCGGAACGTGGAAATGAATTTGGCACTATCTTGTAGAATTGGATCGTTTCTTTCCCACAGAGGGGAGGCCCAAGCCAGGGCTTGTCCAGAAAACAATGAGATAAGATAGGCCACTCTGGAACGATGGGTAGAAAAATTTTGAGGTTGGAGTTCAAAATGGACTGAACATTGGTTAAGGAAACCTCTACAAGTTTTGGGGTCCCCGTCATATTTTGACGGAGTAGGCAGGTGAAGCGTAGGAGCTGTAGACACCTGGGATGGCACTGGGGAAACGGAGGAAAGCACAGGAGCTTCAATACTAGCTGTAACAGTCTGTCCAGATGTTCCTTGGGAGGTTAACGATTGGTAACATTGAAGTAACAGCTGTTGGCGAGCATCCTGTTGCTCCACCCGACTGACCAGATGCTGCAGCATCTCTTTAGCAGTAGGTTCCGTATCTGGGTCTGTCATGGCCTGATCTTACTGTCACGGGCACTAGGAGTCTTTACCCAGGGATCACCAGGTGATAGGCTTACCAGAGCAGTATAGGTGGTAATATGGTACTCTGGTAGCAGGGTGATCACGGAACAGGAAATAGCAGATGATGAGATGCTCAGGAAAGTCTATGACTAGCAGCACTGGCAATATGGAGGTAGTAATACACGAGGAACTGTATGGACAAAGGACACGTGAAGGTAGTCAGTGGTCTGCGGTAGCAAGTTGTACCACTGCTATAGTGAGGAGGAATGTCCAACAGAAACGAGGAGGTGATGAGAGTCAGCGGTCCGCGGATAGCAAGTTGTACCGCTGTCTGAGTGAAGGAATGGAATCCAAGTGGAGGTATCCGGGGAGTCAGTGGTCTGCGTTAGCAAGTTGTACCACTGCTATGTGAGAGGATACTGGAACAGGTGAAACTGTAAACAGGGGTCAGCGGTCTGCCACTAGCAAGTTGTACCACTGAATATATATGTGAGGAGGTGCACGGGGAGAGACTGCAACACAATATATACACGGGCACCTTGACTTTGAACCACAGTGATATGCACAATATAAATGTATAGATGACTGAACAATACTGCCAATATAGAAAGTCTCTTGAAGTAGTCCAGCATAAGATAACACAGTCAATGATGGCAATAGACTCAGCGGATAGCACACTCCAGAGGAGAACCAACACAGTCCAGCAAGGTATGCAATACACAGCACAGTCAATGAGAAGTATGCATACCGTGGTTCAGGAGGCAGTCAGACAGGAGTGCAGAGATACCTGAACGGCAGGAGGCCGGCAGGATGCGAAGTCCCTGGATGGGTGA
Source organism: Mixophyes fleayi (assembly GCF_038048845.1). Taxonomy (NCBI): domain Eukaryota; kingdom Metazoa; phylum Chordata; class Amphibia; order Anura; family Limnodynastidae; genus Mixophyes; species Mixophyes fleayi. Next base: position 19,160 of record NW_027448468.1, read on the forward strand.
AGCGGTGGTCTAGTAGGTGCAGCGCACGGGTAGGTAGACCAGCAGGGAACACAGGAAAGCGTGGAGAGCGGATCAGCAGTAGATGGATGAGTAGTGCTGAGGAGTAGCAGTAGCGGGTCTCTGCGGGAACACGGAGGTAGCCAATAGCAACCAGCAGGTGCAGTAACGATGGGACACGGGAGAGCAGAGTTGAACAGGCACTGTTGATCACGGAGAATAGCGGGTAGCAATAGTGGAGGCAGACTCAAGGAAACACGGGAGCGTTGACAAGGACTGAAGACTGAAGCGCACAGAGGCAGCGGATAGGAATCAGCCAAACAGTCACGATGAAACACAGACGGGTTGCAGGTTGAAGACTGTAGTGCACGGAGGCAGCGGATAGGAATCAGCTAGCAGTCACGATGATGAAACACAGACGAGTTGCAGGTTGAAGGCTGTAGTGCACGGAGGCAGCGGATAGGAATCAGCGAAACAGTCACGATGAAACACAGACGGGTTGCAGGTTGAAGACTGTAGTGCACGGAGGCAGCGGATAGGAATCAGCTGGCAGTCACAATCATGAACAGGTGAGTGGATGTGAATGAAAGACTGTAGTGCACGGAGGCAGCGGATAGGCATCAGCTAACAGTCCCAATGATACATGGTAGAGTTGAAGTGGTTAGAAGACTGTAGTGCACGGAGGCAGCGGATAGGAATCAGCTCACAGTCACGATGATACAGTAGATGGTAGAAGTGGTATGGGAACCACAGTAGCAGAAGTGGTTTGAAGACTGTAGTGCACGGAGGCAGCGGATAGGAATCAGCTCACAGTCACGATGATACAGTAGATGGTAGAAGTGGTATGGGAACCACAGTAGTAGAAGTGGTTTGGAAACCACAGAGGTAGAAGTGGTTTGGAAACCACAGGAATCAGCTGGGCTGAATAAACGAGGAAACACAGGAACACCTTCAGAGACTCATGGGGAATGAGACTCCAAGATCAGGCAATGTGGTGATGACCACAGGTGCTTAATATAGGGAGGTTGCCTGATCTGCCAATTAAGTTAAAGGAACATACACTGGAGGTATAGAAAGGGCTGCGCATGCGCAGTCCCTCAGGATGGAGGACGGCCACGGTTCCTAAATGTCCGGGAAGAAGCACTCACAGTCCGGTGAGTGACATCTTGTTTCTCATGACATTTCTAACATTGCCCACAATTATCAACTTTCTAAGTCTTTCTGAGCAGGAGAAATCGCAAAACATAGTCATTTCTTCATTGCCGTCCAAAAACAACGCTTTTTTACACTCCGGTCTCCCTTTCTCTTGGAAACAATGACTTACATCAATTCTTTTACATAATTCTTGTTTCTCATGACATTTCTAACATTGCCCACAATTATCAACTTTCTAAGTCTTTCTGAGCAAGAGAAATCGCAAAACAGTCATTTCTTCATTGCCGTCCAAAAACAACGCTTTTTTACACTCCGGTCTCCCTTTCTCTTGGAAACAATGACTTACATCAATTCTTTTACATAATTCTTGTTTCTCATGACATTTCTAACATTGCCCACAATTATCAACTTTCTAAGTCTTTCTGAGCAAGAGAAATCGCAAAACAGTCATTTCTTCATTGCCGTCCAAAAACAACGCTTTTTTACACTCCGGTCTCCCTTTCTCTTGGAAACAATGACTTACATCAATTCTTTTACATAATTCTTGTTTCTCATGACATTTCTAACATTTCCCACAATTATCAACTTTCTAAGTCTTTCTGAGCAGGAGAAATCGCAAAACATAGTCATTTCTTCATTGCCGTCCAAAAACAACGCTTTTTTACACTCCTGTCTCCCTTTCTCTTGGAAACAATGACTTACATCAATTCTTTTACATAATTCTTGTTTCTCATGACATTTCTAACATTGCCCACAATTATCAACTTTCTAAGTCTTTCTGAGCAAGAGAAATCGCAAAACAGTCATTTCTTCATTGCCGTCCAAAAACAACGCTTTTTTACACTCCGGTCTCCCTTTCTCTTGGAAACAATGGCTTACATCAATTCTTTTACATAATTCTTGTTTCTCATGACATTTCTAACATTGCCCACAATTATCAACTTTCTAAGTCTTTCTGAGCAGGAGAAATCGCAAAACATAGTCATTTCTTCATTGCCGTCCAAAAACAACGCTTTTTTACACTCCTGTCTCCCTTTCTCTTGGAAACAATGACTTACATCAATTCTTTTACATAATTCTTGTTTCTCATGACATTTCTAACATTGCCCACAATTATCAACTTTCTAAGTCTTTCTGAGCAAGAGAAATCGCAAAACAGTCATTTCTTCATTGCCGTCCAAAAACAACGCTTTTTTACACTCCGGTCTCCCTTTCTCTTGGAAACAATGACTTACATCAATTCTTTTACATAATTCTTGTTTCTCATGACATTTCTAACATTGCCCACAATTATCAACTTTCTAAGTCTTTCTGAGCAAGAGAAATCGCAAAACAGTCATTTCTTCATTGCCGTCCAAAAACAACGCTTTTTACACTCCGGTCTCCCTTTCTCTGGAAACAATGACTTACATCAATTCTTTTACATAATTCTTGTTTCTCATGACATTTCTAACATTGCCCACAATTATCAACTTTCTAAGTCTTTCTGAGCAGGAGAAATCGCAAAACATAGTCATTTCTTCATTGCCGTCCAAAAACAACGCTTTTTTACACTCCTGTCTCCCTTTCTCTTGGAAACAATGACTTACATCAATTCTTTTACATAATTCTTGTTTCTCATGACATTTCTAACATTGCCCACAATTATCAACTTTCTAAGTCTTTCTGAGCAGGAGAAATCGCAAAACAGTCATTTCTCATTGCCGTCCAAAAACAACGCTTTTTTACACTCCGGTCTCCCTTTCTCTTGGAAACAATGACTTACATCAATTCTTTTACATAATTCTTGTTTCTCATGACATTTCTAATATTTCCCACAATTATCAACTTTCTAAGTCTTTCTGAGCAGGAGAAATCGCAAAACATAGTCATTTCTTCATTGCCGTCCAAAAACAACGCTTTTTTACACTCCTGTCTCCCTTTCTCTTGGAAACAATGACTTACATCAATTCTTTTACATAATTCTTGTTTCTCATGACATTTCTAACATTGCCCACAATTATCAACTTTCTAAGTCTTTCTGAGCAGGAGAAATCGCAAAACATAGTCATTTCTTCATTGCCGTCCAAAAACAACGCTTTTTTACACTCCGGTCTCCCTTTCTCTTGGAAACAATGACTTACATCAATTCTTTTACATAATTCTTGTTTCTCATGACATTTCTAACATTGCCCACAATTATCAACTTTCTAAGTCTTTCTGAGCAAGAGAAATCGCAAAACAGTCATTTCTTCATTGCCGTCCAAAAACAACGCTTTTTTACACTCCGGTCTCCCTTTCTCTTGGAAACAATGACTTACATCAATTCTTTTACATAATTCTTGTTTCTCATGACATTTCTAATATTTCCCACAATTATCAACTTTCTAAGTCTTTCTGAGCAGGAGAAATCGCAAAACATAGTCATTTCTTCATTGCCGTCCAAAAACAACGCTTTTTTACACTCCTGTCTCCCTTTCTCTTGGAAACAATGACTTACATCAATTCTTTTACATAATTCTTGTTTCTCATGACATTTCTAACATTGCCCACAATTATCAACTTTCTAAGTCTTTCTGAGCAGGAGAAATCGCAAAACATAGTCATTTCTTCATTGCCGTCCAAAAACAACGCTTTTTTACACTCCGGTCTCCCTTTCTCTTGGAAACAATGACTTACATCAATTCTTTACATAATTCTTGTTTCTCATGACATTTCTAACATTGCCCACAATTATCAACTTTCTAAGTCTTTCTGAGCAGGAGAAATCGCAAAACATAGTCATTTCTTCATTGCCGTCCAAAAACAACGCTTTTTTACACTCCGGTCTCCCTTTCTCTTGGAAACAATGACTTACATCAATTCTTTTACATAATTCTTGTTTCTCATGACATTTCTAACATTGCCCACAATTATCAACTTTCTAAGTCTTTCTGAGCAAGAGAAATCGCAAAACAGTCATTTCTTCATTGCCGTCCAAAAACAACGCTTTTTTACACTCCGGTCTCCCTTTCTCTTGGAAACAATGACTTACATCAATTCTTTTACATAATTCTTGTTTCTCATGACATTTCTAACATTGCCCACAATTATCAACTTTCTAAGTCTTTCTGAGCAGGAGAAATCGCAAAACAGTCATTTCTTCATTGCCGTCCAAAAACAACGCTTTTTTACACTCCTGTCTCCCTTTCTCTTGGAAACAATGACTTACATCAATTCTTTTACCATAATTCTTGTTTCTCATGACATTTCTAACATTGCCCACAATTATCAACTTTCTAAGTCTTTCTGAGCAGGAGAAATCGCAAAACATAGTCATTTCTTCATTGCGTCCAAAAACAACGCTTTTTTACACTCCGGTCTCCCTTTCTCTTGGAAACAATGACTTACATCAATTCTTTTACATAATTCTTGTTCTCATGACATTTCTAACATTGCCCACAATTATCCACTTTCTAAGTCTTTCTGAGCAAGAGAAATCGCAGAACAGTCATTTCTTCATTGCCGTCCAAAAACAACGCTTTTTTACACTCCGGTCTCCCTTTCTCTTGGAAACAATGACTTACATCAATTCTTTTACATAATTCTTGTTTCTCATGACATTTCTAACATTGCCCACAATTATCAACTTTCTAAGTCTTTCTGAGCAGGAGAAATCGCAAACATAGTCATTCTTCATTGCCGTCCAAAAACAACGCTTTTTTTACACTCCGGTCTCCCTTTCTCTTGGAAACAATGACTTACATCAATTCTTTTACATAATTCTTGTTTCTCATGACATTTCTAACATTGCCCACAATTATCAACTTTCTAAGTCTTTCTGAGCAAGAGAAGTCGCAAAACAGTCATTTCTTCATTGCCGTCCAAAACAACGCTTTTTTACACTCCGGTCTCCCTTTCTCTTGGAAACAATGACTTACATCAATTCTTTTACATAATTCTTGTTTCTCATGACATTTCTAACATTGCCCACAATTATCAACTTTCTAAGTCTTTCTGAGCAAGAGAAATCGCAAAACAGTCATTTCTTCATTGCCGTCAAAAACAACGCTTTTTTACACTCCGGTCTCCCTTTCTCTTGGAAACAATGACTTACATCAATTCTTTTACATAATTCTTGTTTCTCATGACATTTCTAACATTTCCCACAATTATCAACTTTCTAAGTCTTTCTGAGCAGGAGAAATCGCAAAACATAGTCATTTCTTCATTGCCGTCCAAAAACAACGCTTTTTTACACTCCTGTCTCCCTTTCTCTTGGAAACAATGACTTACATCAATTCTTTTACATAATTCTTGTTTCTCATGACATTTCTAACATTGCCCACAATTATCAACTTTCTAAGTCTTTCTGAGCAAGAGAAATCGCAAAACAGTCATTTCTTCATTGCCGTCCAAAAACAACGCTTTTTTACACTCCGGTCTCCCTTTCTCTTGGAAACAATGGCTTACATCAATTCTTTTACATAATTCTTGTTTCTCATGACATTTCTAACATTGCCCACAATTATCAACTTTCTAAGTCTTTTCTGAGCAGGAGAAATCGCAAAACATAGTCATTTCTTCATTGCCGTCCAAAAACAACGCTTTTTTACACTCCTGTCTCCCTTTCTCTTGGAAACAATGACTTACATCAATTCTTTTACATAATTCTTGTTTCTCATGACATTTCTAACATTGCCCACAATTATCAACTTTCTAAGTCTTTCTGAGCAAGAGAAATCGCAAAACAGTCATTTCTTCATTGCCGTCCAAAAACAACGCTTTTTTACACTCCGGTCTCCCTTTCTCTTGGAAACAATGACTTACATCAATTCTTTTACATAATTCTTGTTTCTCATGACATTTCTAACATTGCCCACAATTATCAACTTTCTAAGTCTTTCTGAGCAAGAGAAATCGCAAAACAGTCATTTCTTCATTGCCGTCCAAAAACAACACTTTTTTACACTCCGGTCTCCCTTTCTCTTGGAAACAATGACTTACATCAATTCTTTTACATAATTCTTGTTTCTCATGACATTTCTAACATTGCCCACAATTATCAACTTTCTAAGTCTTTCTGAGCAGGAGAAATCGCAAAACATAGTCATTTCTTCATTGCCGTCCAAAAACAACGCTTTTTTACACTCCTGTCTCCCTTTCTCTTGGAAACAATGACTTACATCAATTCTTTTACATAATTCTTGTTTCTCATGACATTTCTAACATTGCCCACAATTATCACTTTTCTAAGTCTTTCTGAGCAAGAGAAATCGCAAAACAGTCATTTCTTCATTGCCGTCCAAAAACAACGCTTTTTTACACTCCTGTCTCCCTTTCTCTTGGAAACAATGACTTACATCAATTCTTTTACATAATTCTTGTTTCTCATGACATTTCTAACATTGCCCACAATTATCAACTTTCTAAGTCTTCTGAGCAGGAGAAATCGCAAAACATAGTCATTTCTTCATTGCCGTCCAAAAACAACGCTTTTTTACACTCCGGTCTCCCTTTCTCTTGGAAACAATGACTTACATCAATTCTTTTACATAATTCTTGTTTCTCATGACATTTCTAACATTGCCCACAATTATCAACTTTCTAAGTCTTTCTGAGCAGGAGAAATCGCAAAACATAGTCATTTCTTCATTGCCGTCCAAAAACAACGCTTTTTTACACTCCGGTCTCCCTTTCTCTTGAAACAATGACTTACATCAATTCTTTTACATAATTCTTGTTTCTCATGACATTTCTAACATTGCCCACAATTATCAACTTTCTAAGTCTTTCTGAGCAAGAGAAATCGCAAAACAGTCATTTCTTCATTGCCGTCCAAAAACAACGCTTTTTTACACTCCGGTCTCCCTTTCTCTTGGAAACAATGACTTACATCAATTCTTTTACATAATTCTTGTTTCTCATGACATTTCTAACATTGCCCACAATTATCAACTTTCTAAGACTTTCTGAGCAGGAGAAAATCGCAAAACAGTCATTTCTTCATTGCCGTCCAAAAACAACGCTTTTTTACACTCCTGTCTCCCTTTCTCTTGGAAACAATGACTTACATCAATTCTTTTACATAATTCTTGTTTCTCATGACATTTCTAACATTGCCCACAATTATCAACTTTCTAAGTCTTTCTGAGCAGGAGAAATCGCAAAACATAGTCATTTCTTCATTGCGTCCAAAAACAACGCTTTTTTACACTCCGGTCTCCCTTTCTCTTGGAAACAATGACTTACATCAATTCTTTTACATAATTCTTGTTTCTCATGACATTTCTAACATTGCCCACAATTATCCACTTTCTAAGTCTTTCTGAGCAAGAGAAATCGCAGAACAGTCATTTCTTCATTGCCGTCCAAAAACAACGCTTTTTTACACTCCGGTCTCCCTTTCTCTTGGAAACAATGACTTACATCAATTCTTTTACATAATTCTTGTTTCTCATGACATTTCTAACATTGCCCACAATTATCAACTTTCTAAGTCTTTCTGAGCAGGAGAAATCGCAAAACATAGTCATTTCTTCATTGCCGTCCAAAAACAACGCTTTTTACACTCCGGTCTCCCTTTCTCTTGGAAACAATGACTTACATCAATTCTTTTACATAATTCTTGTTTCTCATGACATTTCTAACATTGCCCACAATTATCAACTTTCTAAGTCTTTCTGAGCAAGAGAAGTCGCAAAACAGTCATTTCTTCATTGCCGTCCAAAAACAACGCTTTTTTACACTCCGGTCTCCCTTTCTCTTGGAAACAATGACTTACATCAATTCTTTTACATAATTCTTGTTTCTCATGACATTTCTAACATTGCCCACAATTATCAACTTTCTAAGTCTTTCTGAGCAAGAGAAATCGCAAAACAGTCATTTCTTCATTGCCGTCCAAAAACAACGCTTTTTTACACTCCGGTCTCCCTTTCTCTTGGAAACAATGACTTACATCAATTCTTTTACATAATTCTTGTTTCTCATGACATTTCTAACATTTCCCACAATTATCAACTTTCTAAGTCTTTCTGAGCAGGAGAAATCGCAAAACATAGTCATTTCTTCATTGCCGTCCAAAAACAACGCTTTTTTACACTCCTGTCTCCCTTTCTCTTGGAAACAATGACTTACATCAATTCTTTTACATAATTCTTGTTTCTCATGACATTTCTAACATTGCCCACAATTATCAACTTTCTAAGTCTTTCTGAGCAGGAGAAATCGCAAAACAAGTCATTTCTTCACTTGCCGTCCAAAAACAACGCTTTTTTACACTCCGGTCTCCCTTTCTCTTGGAAACAATGACTTACATCAATTCTTTTACATAATTCTTGTTTCTCATGACATTTCTAACATTGCCCACAATTATCAACTTTCTAAGTCTTTCTGAGCAGGAGAAATCGCAAAACATAGTCATTTCTTCATTGCCGTCCAAAAACAACGCTTTTTTACACTCCGGTCTCCCTTTCTCTTGGAAACAATGACTTACATCAATTCTTTTACATAATTCTTGTTTCTCATGACATTTCTAACATTGCCCACAATTATCAACTTTCTAAGTCTTTCTGAGCAAGAGAAATCGCAAAACAGTCATTTCTTCATTGCCGTCCAAAAACAACGCTTTTTTACACTCCGGTCTCCCTTTCTCTTGGAAACAATGACTTACATCAATTCTTTTACATAATTCTTGTTTCTCATGACATTTCTAACATTGCCCACAATTATCAACTTTCTAAGTCTTTCTGAGCAGGAGAAATCGCAAAACATAGTCATTTCTTCATTGCGTCCAAAAACAACGCTTTTTTACACTCCGGTCTCCCTTTCTCTTGGAAACAATGACTTACATCAATTCTTTTACATAATTCTTGTTTCTCATGACATTTCTAACATTGCCCACAATTATCCACTTTCTAAGTCTTTCTGAGCAAGAGAAATCGCAGAACAGTCATTTCTTCATTGCCGTCCAAAACAACGCTTTTTTACACTCCGGTCTCCCTTTCTCTTGGAAACAATGACTTACATCAATTCTTTTACATAATTCTTGTTTCTCATGACATTTCTAACATTTGCCACAATTATCAACTTTCTAAGTCTTTCTGAGCAGGAGAAATCGCAAAACATAGTCATTTCTTCATTGCCGTCCAAAAACAACGCTTTTTTACACTCCGGTCTCCCTTTCTCTTGGAAACAATGACTTACATCAATTCTTTTACATAATTCTTGTTTCTCATGACATTTCTAACATTTCCCACAATTATCAACTTTCTAAGTCTTTCTGAGCAGGAGAAATCGCAAAACATAGTCATTTCTTCATTGCCGTCCAAAAACAACGCTTTTTTACACCTCCTGTCTCCCTTTCTCTTGGAAACAATGACTTACATCAATTCTTTTACATAATTCTTGTTTCTCATGACATTTCTAACATTGCCCACAATTATCAACTTTCTAAGTCTTTCTGAGCAGGAGAAATCGCAAAACATAGTCATTTCTTCATTGCCGTCCAAAAACAACGCTTTTTTACACTCCGGTCTCCCTTTCTCTTGGAAACAATGACTTACATCAATTCTTTTACATAATTCTTGTTTCTCATGACATTTCTAACATTGCCCACAATTATCAACTTTCTAAGTCTTTCTGAGCAGGAGAAATCGCAAAACATAGTCATTTCTTCATTGCCGTCCAAAAACAACGCTTTTTTACACTCGGTCTCCCTTTCTCTTGGAAACAATGACTTACATCAATTCTTTTACATAATTCTTGTTTCTCATGACATTTCTAACATTGCCCACAATTATCAACTTTCTAAGTCTTTCTGAGCAAGAGAAAATCGCAAAACAGTCATTTCTTCATTGCCGTCCCAAAAACAACGCTTTTTTACACTCCGGTCTCCCTTTCTCTTGGAAACAATGACTTACATCAATTCTTTTACATAATTCTTGTTTCTCATGACATTTCTAACATTGCCCACAATTATCAACTTTCTAAGTCTTTCTGAGCAGGAGAAATCGCAAAACATAGTCATTTCTTCATTGCGTCCAAAAACAACGCTTTTTTACACTCCGGTCTCCCTTTCTCTTGGAAACAATGACTTACATCAATTCTTTTACATAATTCTTGTTTCTCATGACATTTCTAACATTGCCCACAATTATCCACTTTCTAAGTCTTTCTGAGCAAGAGAAATCGCAGAACAGTCATTTCTTCATTGCCGTCCAAAAACAACGCTTTTTTACACTCCGGTCTCCCTTTCTCTTGGAAACAATGACTTACATCAATTCTTTTACATAATTCTTGTTTCTCATGACATTTCTAACATTGCCCACAATTATCAACTTTCTAAGTCTTTCTGAGCAGGAGAAATCGCAAAACATAGTCATTTCTTCATTGCCGTCCAAAAACAACGCTTTTTTACACTCCGGTCTCCCTTTCTCTTGGAAACAATGACTTACATCAATTCTTTTACATAATTCTTGTTTCTCATGACATTTCTAACATTGCCCACAATTATCAACTTTCTAAGTCTTTCTGAGCAAGAGAAGTCGCAAAACAGTCATTTCTTCATTGCCGTCCAAAAACAACGCTTTTTTACACTCCGGTCTCCCTTTCTCTTGGAAACAATGACTTACATCAATTCTTTTACATAATTCTTGTTTCTCATGACATTTCTAACATTGCCCACAATTATCAACTTTCTAAGTCTTTCTGAGCAAGAGAAATCGCAAAACAGTCATTTCTTCATTGCCGTCCAAAAACAACGCTTTTTTACACTCCGGTCTCCCTTTCTCTTGGAAACAATGACTTACATCAATTCTTTTACATAATTCTTGTTTCTCATGACATTTCTAACATTTCCCACAATTATCAACTTTCTAAGTCTTTCTGAGCAGGAGAAATCGCAAAACATAGTCATTTCTTCATTGCCGTCCAAAAACAACGCTTTTTTACACTCCTTTCTCCCTTTCTCTTGGAAACAATGACTTACATCAATTCTTTTACATAATTCTTGTTTCTCATGACATTTCTAACATTGCCCACAATTATCAACTTTCTAAGTCTTTCTGAGCAGGAGAAATCGCAAAACATAGTCATTTCTTCATTGCCGTCCAAAAACAACGCTTTTTTACACTCCGGTCTCCCTTTCTCTTGGAAACAATGACTTACATCAATTCTTTTACATAATTCTTGTTTCTCATGACATTTCTAACATTGCCCACAATTATCAACTTTCTAAGTCTTTCTGAGCAGGAGAAATCGCAAAACATAGTCATTTCTTCATTGCCGTCCAAAAACAACGCTTTTTTACACTCCGGTCTCCCTTTCTCTTGGAAACAATGACTTACATCAATTCTTTTACATAATTCTTGTTTCTCATGACATTTCTAACATTGCCCACAATTATCAACTTTCTAAGTCTTTCTGAGCAAGAGAAATCGCAAAACAGTCATTTCTTCATTGCCGTCCAAAAACAACGCTTTTTTACACTCCGGTCTCCCTTTCTCTTGGAAACAATGACTTACATCAATTCTTTTACATAATTCTTGTTTCTCATGACATTTCTAACATTGCCCACAATTATCAACTTTCTAAGTCTTTCTGAGCAGGAGAAATCGCAAAACATAGTCATTTCTTCATTGCCGTCCAAAACAACGCTTTTTTACACTCCTGTCTCCCTTTCTCTTGGAAACAATGACTTACATCAATTCTTTTACATAATTCTTGTTTCTCATGACATTTCTAACATTGCCCACAATTATCAACTTTCTAAGTCTTTCTGAGCAGGAGAAATCGCAAAACATAGTCATTTCTTCATTGCCGTCCAAAAACAACGCTTTTTACACTCCTGTCTCCCTTTCTCTTGGAAACAATGACTTACATCAATTCTTTTACATAATTCTTGTTTCTCATGACATTTCTAACATTGCCCACAATTATCAACTTTCTAAGTCTTTCTGAGCAGGAGAAATCGCAAAACAGTCATTTCTTCATTGCCGTCCAAAAACAACGCTTTTTTACACTCCTGTCTCCCTTTCTCTTGGAAACAATGACTTACATCAATTCTTTTACATAATTCTTGTTTCTCATGACATTTCTAACATTGCCCACAATTATCAACTTTCTAAGTCTTTCTGAGCAAGAGAAATCGCAAAACAGTCATTTCTTCATTGCCGTCCAAAAACAACGCTTTTTTACACTCCGGTCTCCCTTTCTCTTGGAAACAATGACTTACATCAATTCTTTTACATAATTCTTGTTTCTCATGACATTTCTAACATTGCCCACAATTATCAACTTTCTAAGTCTTTCTGAGCAAGAGAAATCGCAAAACAGTCATTTCTTCATTGCCGTCCAAAAACAACGCTTTTTTACACTCCGGTCTCCCTTTCTCTTGGAAACAATGACTTACATCAATTCTTTTACATAATTCCTTGTTTCTCATGACATTTCTAACATTGCCCCACAATTATCAACTTTCTAAGTCTTTCTGAGCAAGAGAAATCGCAAAACAGTCATTTCTTCATGCCGTCCAAAAACAACGCTTTTTTACACTCCGGTCTCCCTTTCTCTTGGAAACAATGACTTACATCAATTCTTTTACATAATTCTTGTTTCTCATGACATTTCTAACATTGCCCACATTATCAACTTTCTAAGTCTTTCTGAGCAAGAGAAATCGCAAACAGTCATTTCTTCATTGCCGTCCAAAAACAACGCTTTTTTACACTCCGGTCTCCCTTTCTCTTGGAAACAATGACTTACATCAATTCTTTTACATAATTCTTGTTTCTCATGACATTTCTAACATTGCCCACAATTATCAACTTTCTAAGTCTTTCTGAGCAGGAGAAATCGCAAAACATAGTCATTTCTTCATTGCCGTCCAAAAACAACGCTTTTTTACACTCCTGTCTCCCTTTCTCTTGGAAACAATGACTTACATCAATTCTTTTACATATTCTTGTTTCTCTTGACATTTCTAACATTGCCCACAATTATCACTTTTCTAAGTCTTTCTGAGCAAGAGAAATCGCAAAACAGTCATTTCTTCATTGCCGTCCAAAAACAACGCTTTTTTACACTCCGGTCTCCCTTTCTCTTGGAAACAATGACTTACATCAATTCTTTTACATAATTCTTGTTCTCATGACATTTCTAACATTTCCCACAATTATCAACTTTCTAAGTCTTTCTGAGCAGGAGAAATCGCAAAACATAGTCATTTCTTCATTGCCGTCCAAAACAACGCTTTTTTACACTCCTGTCTCCCTTTCTCTTGGAAACAATGACTTACATCAATTCTTTTACATAATTCTTGTTTCTCATGACATTTCTAACATTGCCCACAATTATCAACTTTCTAAGTCTTTCTGAGCAGGAGAAATCGCAAACATAGTCATTTCTTCATTGCCGTCCAAAAACAACGCTTTTTTACACTCCGGTCTCCCTTTCTCTTGGAAACAATGACTTACATCAATTCTTTTACATAATTCTTGTTTCTCATGACATTTCTAACATTGCCCACAATTATCAACTTTCTAAGTCTTTCTGAGCAGGAGAAATCGCAAAACATAGTCATTTCTTCATTGCCGTCCAAAAAACAACGCTTTTTTACACTCCGGTCTCCCTTTCTCTTGGAAACAATGACTTACATCAATTCTTTTACATAATTCTTGTTTCTCATGACATTTCTAACATTGCCCACAATTATCAACTTTCTAAGTCTTTCTGAGCAAGAGAAATCGCAAAACAGTCATTTCTTCATTGCCGTCCAAAAACAACGCTTTTTTACACTCCGGTCTCCCTTTCTCTTGGAAACAATGACTTACATCAATTCTTTTACATAATTCTTGTTTCTCATGACATTTCTAACATTGCCCACAATTATCAACTTTCTAAGTCTTTCTGAGCAGGAGAAATCGCAAAACATAGTCATTTCTTCATTGCCGTCCAAAAACAACGCTTTTTTACACTCCTGTCTCCCTTTCTCTTGGAAACAATGACTTACATCAATTCTTTTACATAATTCTTGTTTCTCATGACATTTCTAACATTGCCACAATTATCACTTTTCTAAGTCTTTCTGAGCAAGAGAAATCGCAAAACAGTCATTTCTTCATTGCCGTCCAAAAACAACGCTTTTTTACACTCCGGTCTCCGCTTTCTCTTGGAAACAATGACTTACATCAATTCTTTTACATAATTCTTGTTTCTCATGACATTTCTAACATTTCCCACAATTATCAACTTTCTAAGTCTTTCTGAGCAGGAGAAATCGCAAAACATAGTCATTTCTTCATTGCCGTCCAAAAACAACGCTTTTTTACACTCCTGTCTCCCTTTCTCTTGGAAACAATGACTTACATCAATTCTTTTACATAATTCTTGTTTCTCATGACATTTCTAACATTGCCCACAATTATCACTTTCTAAGTCTTTCTGAGCAGGAGAAAATCGCAAAACATAGTCATTTCTTCATTGCCGTCCAAAAACAACGCTTTTTTACACTCCGGTCTCCCTTTCTCTTGAAACAATGACTTACATCAATTCTTTTACATAATTCTTGTTTCTCATGACATTTCTAACATTGCCCACAATTATCAACTTTCTAAGTCTTTCTGAGCAGGAGAAATCGCAAAACATAGTCATTTCTTCATTGCGTCCAAAAAACAACGCTTTTTTACACTCCGGTCTCCCTTTCTCTTGGAAACAATGACTTACATCAATTCTTTTACATAATTCTTGTTTCTCATGACATTTCTAACATTGCCCACAATTATCAACTTTCTAAGTCTTTCTGAGCAGGAGAAATCGCAAAACAAGTCATTTCTTCATTGCCGTCCAAAAACAACGCTTTTTTACACTCCGGTCTCCCTTTCTCTTGAAACAATGACTTACATCAATTCTTTTACATAATTCTTGTTTCTCATGACATTTCTAACATTGCCCACAATTATCAACTTTCTAAGTCTTTCTGAGCAGGAGAAATCGCAAAACATAGTCATTTCTTCATTGCCGTCCAAAAACAACGCTTTTTTACACTCCGGTCTCCCTTTCTCTTGGAAACAATGACTTACATCAATTCTTTTACATAATTCTTGTTTCTCATGACATTTCTAACATTGCCCACAATTATCAACTTTCTAAGTCTTTCTGAGCAAGAGAAATCGCAAAAACAGTCATTTCTTCATTGCCGTCCAAAAACAACGCTTTTTTACACTCCGGTCTCCCTTTCTCTTGGAAACAATGACTTACATCAATTCTTTTACATAATTCTTGTTTCTCATGACATTTCTAACATTGCCCACAATTATCAACTTTCTAAGTCTTTCTGAGCAGGAGAAATCACAAAACATAGTCATTTCTTCATTGCCGTCCAAAAACAACGCTTTTTTACACTCCTGTCTCCCTTTCTCTTGGAAACAATGACTTACATCAATTCTTTTACATAATTCTTGTTTCTCATGACATTTCTACATTGCCCACAATTATCAACTTTCTAAGTCTTTCTGAGCAAGAGAAATCGCAAAACAGTCATTTCTTCATTGCCGTCCAAAAACAACGCTTTTTTACACTCCGGTCTCCCTTTCTCTCTGGAAACAATGACCTACATCAATTCTTTTACATAATTCTTGTTTCTCATGACATTTCTAACATTGCCCACAATTATCAACTTCTAAGTCTTTCTGAGCAAGAGAAATCGCAAAACAGTCATTTCTTCATTGCCGTCCAAAAACAACGCTTTTTTACACTCCGGACTCCCTTTCTCTTGGAAACAATGACTTACATCAATTCTTTTACATAATTCTTGTTTCTCATGACATTTCTAACATTGCCCACAATTATCAACTTTCTAAGTCTTTCTGAGCAGGAGAAATCGCAAAACATAGTCATTTCTTCATTGCCGTCCAAAAACAACGCTTTTTTACACTCCTGTCTCCCTTTCTCTTGGAAACAATGACTTACATCAATTCTTTTACATAATTCTTGTTTCTCATGACATTTCTAACATTGCCCACAATTATCAACTTTCTAAGTCTTTCTGAGCAAGAGAAATCGCAAAACAGTCATTTCTTCATTGCCGTCCAAAAACAACGCTTTTTTACACTCCGGTCTCCCTTTCTCTTGGAAACAATGACTTACATCAATTCTTTTACATAATTCTTGTTTCTCATGACATTCCTAACATTTCCCACAATTATCAACTTTCTAAGTCTTTCTGAGCAGGAGAAATCGCAAAACATAGTCATTTCTTCATTGCCGTCCAAAAACAACGCTTTTTTACACTCCTGTCTCCCTTCTCTTGAAACAATGACTTACATCAATTCTTTTACATAATTCTTGTTTCTCATGACATTTCTAACATTGCCCACAATTATCAACTTTCTAAGTCTTTCTGAGCAAGAGAAATCGCAAAACAGTCATTTCTTCATTGCCGTCCAAAAACAACGCTTTTTTACACTCCGGTCTCCCTTTCTCTTGGAAACAATGACTTACATCAATTCTTTTACATAATTCTTGTTTCTCATGACATTTCTAACATTGCCCACAATTATCAACTTTCTAAGTCTTTCTGAGCAAGAGAAATCGCAAAACAGTCATTTCTTCATTGCCGTCCAAAAACAACGCTTTTTTACACTCCGGTCTCCCTTTCTCTTGGAAACAATAACTTACATCAATTCTTTTACATAATTCGTGTTTCTCATGACATTTCTAACATTTCCCACAATTATCAACTTTCTAAGTCTTTCTGAGCAGGAGAAATCGCAAAACATAGTGATTTCTTCATTGCCGTCCAAAAACAACGCTTTTTTACACTCCGGTCTCCCTTTCTCTTGGAACAATGACTTACATCAATTCTTTTACATAATTCTTGTTTCTTATGACATTTCTAACATTGCCCACAATTATCAACTTTCTAAGTCTTTCTGAGCAAGAGAAATCGCAAAACAGTCATTTCTTCATTGCCGTCCAAAACAACGCTTTTTTACACTCCGGTCTCCTTTCTCTTGGAAACAATGACTTACATCAATTCTTTTACATAATTCTTGTTTCTCATGACATTTCTAACATTGCCCACAATTATCAACTTTCTAAGTCTTTCTGAGCAAGAGAAATCGCAAAACAGTCATTTCTTCATTGCCGTCCAAAAACAACGCTTTTTTACACTCCGGTCTCCCTTTCTCTTGGAAACAATGACTTACATCAATTCTTTTACATAATTCTTGTTTCTCATGACATTTCTAACATTTCCCACAATTATCAACTTTCTAAGTCTTTCTGAGCAGGAGAAATCGCAAAACATAGTCATTTCTTCATTGCCGTCCAAAAACAACGCTTTTTTACACTCCTGTCTCCCTTTCTCTTGAAACAATGACTTACATCAATTCTTTTACATAATTCTTGTTTCTCATGACATTTCTAACATTGCCCACAATTATCAACTTTCTAAGTCTTTCTGAGCAAGAGAAATCGCAAAACAGTCATTTCTTCATTGCCGTCCAAAAACAACGCTTTTTTACACTCCGGTCTATCTTTCTCTTGGAAACAATGACTTACATCAATTCTTTTACATAATTCTTGTTTCTCATGACATTTCTAACATTGCCCACAATTATCAACTTTCTAAGTCTTTCTGAGCAAGAGAAATCGCAAAACAGTCATTTCTTCATTGCCGTCCAAAAACAACGCTTTTTTACACTCCGGTCTCCCTTTCTCTTGGAAACAATAACTTACATCAATTCTTTTACATAATTCGTGTTTCTCATGACATTTCTAACATTTCCCACAATTATCAACTTTCTAAGTCTTTCTGAGCAGGAGAAATCGCAAAACATAGTCATTTCTTCATTGCCGTCCAAAAACAACGCTTTTTTACACTCCGGTCTCCCTTTCTCTTGGAAACAATGACTTACATCAATTCTTTTACATAATTCTTGTTTCTTATGACATTTCTAACATTGCCCACAATTATCAACTTTCTAAGTCTTTCTGAGCAAGAGAAATCGCAAAACAGTCATTTCTTCATTGCCGTCCAAAAACAACGCTTTTTTACACTCCGGTCTCCCTTTCTCTTGGAAACAATGACTTACATCAATTCTTTTACATAATTCTTGTTTCTCATGACATTTCTAACATTGCCCACAATTATCAACTTTCTAAGTCTTTCTGAGCAGGAGAAATCGCAAAACATAGTCATTTCTTCATTGCCGTCCAAAAACAACGCTTTTTTACACTCCTGTCTCCCTTTCTCTTGGAAACAATGACTTACATCAATTCTTTTACATAATTCTTGTTTCTCATGACATTTCTAACATTGCCCACATTTATCAACTTTCTAAGTCTTTCTGAGCAGGAGAAATCGCAAAACATAGTCATTTCTTCATTGCCGTCCAAAAACAACGCTTTTTTACACTCCTGTCTTCCTTTTCTTGGAAACAATGACTTACATCAATTCTTTTACATAATTCTTGTTTCTCATGACATTTCTAACATTGCCCACAATTATCAACTTTCTAAGTCTTTCTGAGCAAGAGAAATCGCAAAACAGTCATTTCTTCATTGCCGTCCAAAAACAACGCTTTTTTACACTCCGGTCTCCCTTTCTCTTGGAAACAATGACTTACATCAATTCTTTTACATAATTCTTGTTTCTCATGACATTTTCTAACATTGCCCACAATTATCAACTTTCTAAGTCTTTCTGAGCAAGAGAAATCGCAAAACAGTCATTTCTTCATTGCCGTCCAAAAACAACGCTTTTTTACACTCCGGTCTCCCTTTCTCTTGGAAACAATACCTTACATCAATTCTTTTACATAATTCGTGTTTCTCATGACATTTCTAACATTTCCCACAATTATCAACTTTCTAAGTCTTTCTGAGCAGGAGAAATCGCAAAACATAGTCATTTCTTCATTGCCGTCCAAAACAACGCTTTTTTACACTCCTGTCTCCCTTTCTCTTGGAAACAATGACTTACATCAATTCTTTTACATAATTCTTGTTTCTCATGACATTTCTAACATTGCCCACAATTATCAACTTTCTAAGTCTTTCTGAGCAGGAGAAATCGCAAAACATAGTCATTTCTTCATTGCCGTCCAAAAACAACGCTTTTTTACACTCCGGTCTCCCTTTCTCTTGGAAACAATGACTTACATCAATTCTTTTACATAATTCTTCTTTCTCATGACATTTCTAACATTGCCCACAATTATCAACTTTCTAAGTCTTTCTGAGCAAGAGAAATCGCAAAACAGTCATTTCTTCATTGCCGTCCAAAAACAACGCTTTTTTACACTCCGGTCTCCCTTTCTCTTGGAAACAATGACTTACATCAATTCTTTTACATAATTCTTGTTTCTCATGACATTTCTAACATTGCCCACAATTATCAACTTTCTAAGTCTTTCTGAGCAAGAGAAATCGCAAAACAGTCATTTCTTCATTGCCGTCCAAAAACAACGCTTTTTTTACACTCGGTCTCCCTTTCTCTTGGAAACAATACCTTACATCAATTCTTTTACATAATTCGTGTTTCTCATGACATTTCTAACATTTCCCACAATTATCAACTTTCTAAGTCTTTCTGAGCAGGAGAAATCGCAAAACATAGTCATTTCTTCATTGCCGTCCAAAAACAACGCTTTTTTACACTCCTGTCTCCCTTTCTCTTGGAAACAATGACTTACATCAATTCTTTTACATAATTCTTGTTTCTCATGACATTTCTAACATTGCCCACAATTAA
>NW_027448469.1:0-38970 GCF_038048845.1 Mixophyes fleayi
TGTTTCGAAGAGAAAGGGAGACCGGAGTGTAAAAAAGCGTTGTTTTTGGACGGCAATGAAGAAATGACTATGTTTTGCGATTTCTCCTGCTCAGAAAGACTTAGAAAGTTGATAATTGTGGGCAATGTAAGAAATGTCATGAGAAACAAGAATTATGTAAAAGAATTGATGTAAGTCATTGTTTCCAAGAGAAAGGGAGACCGGAGTGTAAAAAAGCGTTGTTTTTGGACGGCAATGAAGAAATGACTGTTTTGCGATTTCTCTTGCTCAGAAAGACTTAGAAAGTTGATAATTGTGGGCAATGTTAGAAATGTCATGAGAAACAAGAATTATGTAAAAGAATTGATGTATGTCATTGTTTCCAAGAGAAAGGGAGACCGGAGTGTAAAAAAGCGTTGTTTTTGGACGGCAATGAAGAAATGACTGTTTTGCGATTTCTCTTGCTCAGAAAGACTTAGAAAGTTGATAATTGTGGGCAATGTTAGAAATGTCATGAGAAACAAGAATTATGTAAAAGAATTGATGTAAGTCATTGTTTCCAAGAGAAAGGGAGACAGGAGTGTAAAAAAGCGTTGTTTTTGGACGGCAATGAAGAAATGACTATGTTTTGCGATTTCTCCTGCTCAGAAAGACTTAGAAAGTTGATAATTGTGGGCAATGTAAGAAATGTCATGAGAAACAAGAATTATGTAAAAGAATTGATGTAAGTCATTGTTTCCAAGAGAAGGGAGACAGGAGTGTAAAAAAGCGTTGTTTTTGGACGCCAATGAAGAAATGACTGTTTTGCGATTTCTCTTGCTCAGAAAGGACTTAGAAAGTTGATAATTGTGGGCAATGTTAGAAATGTCATGAGAAACAAGAATTATGTAAAATAATTGATGTAAGTCATTGTTTCCAAGAGAAAGGGAGACGGGAGTGTAAAAAAGCGTTGTTTTTGGACGGCAATGAAGAAATGAATATGTTTTGCGATTTCTCCTGCTCAGAAAGACTTAGAAAGTTGATAATTGTGGGCAATGTTAGAAATGTCATGAGAAACAAGAATTATGTAAAAGAATGATGTAAGTCATTGTTTCCAAGAGAAAGGGAGACCGGGGTGTAAAAAAGCATTGTTTTTGGACAGCAATGAAGAAATGACTGTTTTGCGATTTCTCTTGCTCAGAAAGACTTAGAAAGTTGATAATTGTGGGCAATGTTAGAAATGTCATGAGAAACAAGAATTATGTAAAAGAATTGATGTAAGTCATTGTTTCCAAGAGAAAGGGAGACCGGAGTGTAAAAAAGCGTTGTTTTTGGACGGCAATGAAGAAATGACTGTTTTGCGATTTCTCTTGCTCAGAAAGACTTAGAAAGTTGATAATTGTGGGCAATGTTAGAAATGTCATGAGAAACAAGAATTATGTAAAAGAATTGATTTAAGTCATTGTTTCCAAGAGAAAGGGAGACCGGAGTGTAAAAAAGCGTTGTTTTTGGACGGCAATGAAGAAATGACTGTTTTGCGATTTCTCTTGCTCAGAAAGACTTAGAAAGTTGATAATTGTGGGCAATGTTAGAAATGTCATGAGAAACAAGAATTATGTAAAAGAATTGATGTAAGTCATTGTTTCCAAGAGAAAGGGAGACAGGAGTGTAAAAAAGCGTTGTTTTTGGACGGCAATGAAGAAATGACTATGTTTTGCGATTTCTCCTGCTCAGAAAGACTTAGAAAGTTGATAATTGTGGGCAATGTAGAAATGTCATGAGAAACAAGAATTATGTAAAAGAATTGATGTATGTCATTGTTTACAAGAGAAAGGGAGACCGGAGTGTAAAAAAGCGTTGTTTTTGGACGGCAATGAAGAAATGACTGTTTTGCGATTTCTCTTGCTCAGAAAGACTTAGAAAGTTGATAATTGTGGGCAATGTTAGAAATGTCATGAGAAACAAGAATTATGTAAAAGAATTGATGTAAGTCATTGTTTCCAAGAGAAAGGGAGACCGGAGTGTAAAAAAGCGTTGTTTTTGGACGGCAATGAAGAAATGACTATTGTTTTGCGATTTCTCCTGCTCAGAAAGACTTAGAAAGTTGATAATTGTGGGCAATGTAAGAAATGTCATGAGAAACAAGAATTATGTAAAAGAATTGATGTAAGTCATTGTTTCAAGAGAAAGGGAGACCGGAGTGTAAAAAAGCGTTGTTTTTGGACGGCAATGAAGAAATGACTGTTTTGCGATTTCTCTTGCTCAGAAAGACTTAGAAAGTTGATAATTGTGGGCAATGTTAGAAATGTCATGAGAAACAAGAATTATGTAAAAGAATTGATGTAAGTCATTGTTTCGAAGAGAAAGGGAGACCGGAGTGTAAAAAAGCGTTGTTTTTGGACGGCAATGAAGAAATGACTATGTTTTGCGATTTCTCCTGCTCAGAAAGACTTAGAAAGTTGATAATTGTGGGCAATGTAAGAAATGTCATGAGAAACAAGAATTATGTAAAAGAATTGATGTAAGTCATTGTTTCCAAGAGAAAGGGAGACAGGAGTGTAAAAAAGCGTTGTTTTTGGACGGCAATGAAGAAATGACTATGTTTTGCGATTTCTCCTGCTCAGAAAGACTTAGAAAGTTGATAATTGTGGGCAATGTTAAGAAATGTCATGAGAAACAAGAATTATGTAAAAGAATTGATGTAAGTCATTGTTTCCAAGAGAAAGGGAGACAGGAGTGTAAAAAAGCGTTGTTTTTGGACGGCAATGAAGAAATGACTATGTTTTGCGATTTCTCCTGCTCAGAAAGACTTAGAAAGTTGATAATTGTGGCAATGTTAGAAATGTCATGAGAAACAAGAATTATGTAAAAGAATTGATGTAAGTCATTGTTTCCAAGAGAAAGGGAGACCGGAGTGTAAAAAAGCGTTGTTTTTGGACGGCAATGAAGAAATGACTGTTTTGCGATTTCTCTTGCTCAGAAAGACTTAGAAAGTTGATAATTGTGGGCAATATTAGAAATGTCATGAGAAACAAGAATTATGTAAAAGAATTGATGTAAGTCATTGTTTCGAAGAGAAAGGGAGACCGGAGTGTAAAAAAGCGTTGTTTTTGGACGGCAATGAAGAAATGACTATGTTTTGCGATTTCTCCTGCTCAGAAAGACTTAGAAAGTTGATAATTGTGGGCAATGTAAGAAATGTCATGAGAAACAAGAATTATGTAAAAGAATTGATGTAAGTCATTGTTTCCAAGAGAAAGGGAGACCGGAGTGTAAAAAAGCGTTGTTTTTGGACGGCAATGAAGAAATGACTGTTTTGCGATTTCTCTTGCTCAGAAAGACTTAGAAAGTTGATAATTGTGGGCAATGTTAGAAATGTCATGAGAAACAAGAATTATGTAAAAGAATTGATGTATGTCATTGTTTCCAAGAGAAAGGGAGACCGGAGTGTAAAAAAGCGTTGTTTTTGGACGGCAATGAAGAAATGACTGTTTTGCGATTTCTCATGCTCAGAAAGACTTAGAAAGTTGATAATTGTGGGCAATGTTAGAAATGTCATGAGAAACAAGAATTATGTAAAAGAATTGATGTAAGTCATTGTTTCCAAGAGAAAGGGAGACAGGAGTGTAAAAAAGCGTTGTTTTTGGACGGCAATGAAGAAATGACTATGTTTTGCGATTTCTCCTGCTCAGAAAGACTTAGAAAGTTGATAATTGTGGGCAATGTAAGAAATGTCATGAGAAACAAGAATTATGTAAAAGAATTGATGTAAGTCATTGTTTCCAAGAGAAAGGGAGACAGGAGTGTAAAAAAGCGTTGTTTTTGGACGCCAATGAAGAAATGACTGTTTTGCGATTTCTCTTGCTCAGAAAGACTTAGAAAGTTGATAATTGTGGGCAATGTTAGAAATGTCATGAGAAACAAGAATTATGTAAAATAATTGATGTAAGTCATTGTTTCCAAGAGAAAGGGAGACGGGAGTGTAAAAAAGCGTTGTTTTTGGACGGCAATGAAGAAATGAATATGTTTTGCGATTTCTCCTGCTCAGAAAGACTTAGAAAGTTGATAATTGTGGGCAATGTTAGAAATGTCATGAGAAACAAGAATTATGTAAAAGAATTGATGTAAGTCATTGTTTCCAAGAGAAAGGGAGACCGGGGTGTAAAAAAGCATTGTTTTTGGACAGCAATGAAGAAATGACTGTTTTGCGATTTCTCTTGCTCAGAAAGACTTAGAAAGTTGATAATTGTGGGCAATGTTAGAAATGTCATGAGAAACAAGAATTATGTAAAAGAATTGATGTAAGTCATTGTTTCCAAGAGAAAGGGAGACCGGAGTGTAAAAAAGCGTTGTTTTTGGACGGCAATGAAGAAATGACTGTTTTGCGATTTCTCTTGCTCAGAAAGACTTAGAAAGTTGATAATTGTGGGCAATGTTAGAAATGTCATGAGAAACAAGAATTATGTAAAAGAATTGATGTTAGTCATTGTTTCCAAGAGAAAGGGAGACAGGAGTGTAAAAAAGCGTTGTTTTTGGACGGCAATGAAGAAATGACTGTTTTGCGATTTCTCTTGCTCAGAAAGACTTAGAAAGTTGATAATTGTGGGCAATGTTAGAAATGTCATGAGAAACAAGAATTATGTAAAAGAATTGATGTTAGTCATTGTTTCCAAGAGAAAGGGAGACAGGAGTGTAAAAAAGCGTTGTTTTTGGACGGCAATGAAGAAATGACTATGTTTTGCGATTTCTCCTGCTCAGAAAGACTTAGAAAGTTGATAATTGTGGGCAATGTAAGAAATGTCATGAGAAACAAGAATTATGTAAAAGAATTGATGTAAGTCATTGTTTCCAAGAGAAAGGGAGACCGGAGTGTAAAAAAGCGTTGCTTTTGGACGGCAATGAAGAAATGACTGTTTTGCGATTTCTCTTGCTCAGAAAGACTTAGAAAGTTGATAATTGTGGGCAATGTTAGAAATGTCATGAGAAACAAGAATTATGTAAAAGAATTGATGTAAGTCATTGTTTCCAAGAGAAAGGGAGACCGGAGTGTAAAAAAGCGTTGTTTTTGGACGCCAATGAAGAAATGACTATGTTTTGCGATTTCTCCTGCTCAGAAAGACTTAGAAAGTTGATAATTGTGGGCAATGTTAGAAATGTCATGAGAAACAAGAATTATGTAAAAGAATTGATGTATGTCATTGTTTACAAGAGAAAGGGAGACCGGAGTGTAAAAAAGCGTTGTTTTTGGACTTGCAATGAAGAAATGACTGTTTTGCGATTTCTCTTGCTCAGAAAGACTTAGAAAGTTGATAATTGTGGGCAATGTTAGAAATGTCATGAGAAACAAGAATTATGTAAAAGAATTGATGTAAGTCATTGTTTCCAAGAGAAAGGGAGACCGGAGTGTAAAAAAGCTTTGTTTTTGGACGGCAATGAAGAAATGACTATGTTTTGCGATTTCTCCTGCTCAGAAAGACTTAGAAAGTTGATAATTGTGGGCAATGTAAGAAATGTCATGAGAAACAAGAATTATGTAAAAGAATTGATGTAAGTCATTGTTTCCAAGAGAAAGGGAGACAGGAGTGTAAAAAAGCGTTGTTTTTGGACGGCAATGAAGAAATGACTATGTTTTGTGATTTCTCCTGCTCAGAAAGACTTAGAAAGTTGATAATTGTGGGCAATGTAAGAAATGTCATGAGAAACAAGAATTATGTAAAAGAATTGATGTAAGTCATTGTTTCCAAGAGAAAGGGAGACCGGAGTGTAAAAAAGCGTTGTTTTTGGACGGCAATGAAGAAATGACTGTTTTGCGATTTCTCTTGCTCAGAAGACTTAGAAAGTTGATAATTGTGGGCAATGTTAGAAATGTCATGAGAAACAAGAATTATGTAAAAGAATTGATGTATGTCATTGTTTCCAAGAGAAAGGGGAGACCGGAGTGTAAAAAAGCGTTGTTTTTGGACGGCAATGAAGAAATGACTGTTTTGCGATTTCTCTTGCTCAGAAAGACTTAGAAAGTTGATAATTGTGGGCAATGTTAGAAATGTCATGAGAAACAAGAATTATGTAAAAGAATTGATGTAAGTCATTGTTTCCAAGAGAAAGGGAGACAGGAGTGTAAAAAAGCGTTGTTTTTGGACGGCAATGAAGAAATGACTATGTTTTGCGATTTCTCCTGCTCAGAAAGACTTAGAAAGTTGATAATTGTGGGCAATGTAAGAAATGTCATGAGAAACAAGAATTATGTAAAAGAATTGATGTAAGTCATTGTTTCCAAGAGAAAGGGAGACAGGAGTGTAAAAAAGCGTTGTTTTTGGACGGCAATGAAGAAATGACTATGTTTTGCGATTTCTCCTGCTCAGAAAGACTTAGAAAGTTGATAATTGTGGGCAATGTTAGAAATGTCATGAGAAACAAGAATTATGTAAAAGAATTGATGTAAGTCATTGTTTCCAAGAGAAAGGGAGACCGGGCTGTAAAAAAGCATTGTTTTTGGACGGCAATGAAGAAATGACTGTTTTGCGATTTCTCTTGCTCAGAAAGACTTAGAAAGTTGATAATTGTGGGCAATGTTAGAAATGTCATGAGAAACAAGAATTATGTAAAAGAATTGATTTAAGTCATTGTTTCCAAGAGAAAGGGAGACCGGAGTGTAAAAAAGCGTTGTTTTTGGACGGCAATGAAGAAATGACTGTTTTGCGATTTCTCTTGCTCAGAAAGACTTAGAAAGTTGATAATTGTGGGCAATGTTAGAAATGTCATGAGAAACAAGAATTATGAAAAAGAATTGATGTAAGTCATTGTTTCCAAGAGAAAGGGAGACCGGAGTGTAAAAAAGCGATGTTTTTGGACGCCAATGAAGAAATGACTATGTTTTGCGATTTCTCCTGCTCAGAAAGACTTAGAAAGTTGATAATTGTGGGCAATGTAAGAAATGTCATGAGAAACAAGAATTATGTAAAAGAATTGATGTAAGTCATTGTTTCCAAGAGAAAGGGAGACAGGAGTGTAAAAAAGCGTTGTTTTTGGACGGCAATGAAGAAATGACTGTTTTGCGATTTCTCTTGCTCAGAAAGACTTAGAAAGTTGATAATTGTGGGCAATGTTAGAAATGTCATGAGAAACAAGAATTATGTAAAAGAATTGATGTAAGTCATTGTTTCCAAGAGAAAGGGAGACCGGAGTGTAAAAAAGCGTTGTTTTTGGACGGCAATGAAGAAATGACTATGTTTTGCGATTTCTCCTGCTCAGAAAGACTTAGAAAGTTGATAATTGTGGGCAATGTAAGAAATGTCATGAGAAACAAGAATTATGTAAAAGAATTGATGTAAGTCATTGTTTCCAAGAGAAAGGGAGACAGGAGTGTAAAAAAGTGTTGTTTTTGGACGGCAATGAAGAAATGACTATGTTTTGCGATTTCTCCTGCTCAGAAAGACTTAGAAAGTTGATAATTGTGGGCAATGTTAGAAATGTCATGAGAAACAAGAATTATGTAAAAGAATTGATGTAAGTCATTGTTTCCAAGAGAAAGGGAGACCGGGCTGTAAAAAAGCATTGTTTTTGGACGGCAATGAAGAAATGACTGTTTTGCGATTTCTCTTGCTCAGAAAGACTTAGAAAGTTGATAATTGTGGGCAATGTTAGAAATGTCATGAGAAACAAGAATTATGTAAAAGAATTGATTTAAGTCATTGTTTCCAAGAGAAAGGGAGACAGGAGTGTAAAAAAGCGTTGTTTTTGGACGCCAATGAAGAAATGACTCTTTTGCGATTTCTCTTGCTCAGAAAGACTTAGAAAGTTGATAATTGTGGGCAATGTTAGAAATGTCATGAGAAACAAGAATTATGTAAAAGAATTGATGTAAGTCATTGTTTCCAAGAGAAAGGGAGACAGGAGTGTAAAAAAAGCGTTGTTTTTGGACGGCAATGAAGAAATGACTATGTTTTGCGATTTCTCCTGCTCAGAAAGACTTAGAAAGTTGATAATTGTGGGCAATGTTAGAAATGTCATGAGAAACAAGAATTATGTAAAAGAATTGATGTAAGTCATTGTTTCCAAGAGAAAGGGAGACCGGGGTGTAAAAAAGCATTGTTTTTGGACAGCAATGAAGAAATGACTGTTTTGCGATTTCTCTTGCTCAGAAAGACTTAGAAAGTTGATAATTGTGGGCAATGTTAGAAATGTCATGAGAAACAAGAATTATGTAAAAGAATTGATGTAAGTCATTATTTCCAAGAGAAAGGGAGACCGGAGTGTAAAAAAGCGTTGTTTTTGGACGGCAATGAAGAAATGACTGTTTTGCGATTTCTCTTGCTCAGAAAGACTTAGAAAGTTGATAATTGTGGGCAATGTTAGAAATGTCATGAGAAACAAGAATTATGTAAAAGAATTGATGTTAGTCATTGTTTCCAAGAGAAAGGGAGACAGGAGTGTAAAAAAGCGTTGTTTTTGGACGGCAATGAAGAAATGACTATGTTTTGCGATTTCTCCTGCTCAGAAAGACTTAGAAAGTTGATAATTGTGGGCAATGTAAGAAATGTCATGAGAAACAAGAATTATGTAAAAGAATTGATGTAAGTCATTGTTTCCAAGAGAAAGGGAGACCGGAGTGTAAAAAAAGCGTTGCTTTTTGGACGGCAATGAAGAAATGACTGTTTTGCGATTTCTCTTGCTCAGAAAGACTTAGAAAGTTGATAATTGTGGGCAATGTTAGAAATGTCATGAGAAACAAGAATTATGTAAAAGAATTGATGTAAGTCATTGTTTCCAGAGAAAGGGAGACCGGAGTGTAAAAAAGCGTTGTTTTTGGACGCCAATGAAGAAATGACTATGTTTTGCGATTTCTCCTGCTCAGAAAGACTTAGAAAGTTGATAATTGTGGGCAATGTTAGAAATGTCATGAGGAACAAGAATTATGTAAAAGAATTGATGTATGTCATTGTTTACAAGAGAAAGGGAGACCGGAGTGTAAAAAAGCGTTGTTTTTGGACGGCAATGAAGAAATGACTGTTTTGCGATTTCTCTTGCTCAGAAAGACTTAGAAAGTTGATAATTGTGGGCAATGTAAGAAATGTCATGAGAAACAAGAATTATGTAAAAGAATTGATGTAAGTCATTGTTTCCAAGAGAAGGGAGACCGGAGTGTAAAAAAGCGTTGTTTTTGGACGGCAATGAAGAAATGACTGTTTTGCGATTTCTCTTGCTCAGAAAGACTTAGAAAGTTGATAATTGTGGGCAATGTTAGAAATGTCATGAGAAACAAGAATTATGTAAAAGAATTGATGTAAGTCATTGTTTCGAAGAGAAAGGGAGACCGGAGTGTAAAAAAGCGTTGTTTTTGGACGGCAATGAAGAAATGACTATGTTTTGCGATTTCTCCTGCTCAGAAAGACTTAGAAAGTTGATAATTGTGGGCAATGTAAGAAATGTCATGAGAAACAAGAATTATGTAAAAGAATTGATGTAAGTCATTGTTTCCAAGAGAAAGGGAGACCGGAGTGTAAAAAAGCGTTGTTTTTGGACGGCAATGAAGAAATGACTGTTTTGCGATTTCTCTTGCTCAGAAAGACTTAGAAAGTTGATAATTGTGGGCAATGTTAGAAATGTCATGAGAAACAAGAATTATGTAAAAGAATTGATGTAAGTCATTGTTTCCAAGAGAAAGGGAGACAGGAGTTTAAAAAAGCGTTGTTTTTGGACGGCAATGAAGAAATAACTATGTTTTGCGATTTCTCCTGCTCAGAAAGACTTAGAAAGTTGATAATTGTGGGGCAATGTAAGAAATGTCATGAGAAACAAGAATTATGTAAAAGAATTGATGTAAGTCATTGTTTCCAAGAGAAAGGGAGACATGAGTGTAAAAAAGCGTTGTTTTTGGACGGCAATGAAGAAATGACTATGTTTTGCGATTTCTCCTGCTCAGAAAGACTTAGAAAGTTGATAATTGTGGGCAATGTTAGAAATGTCATGAGAAACAAGAATTATGTAAAAGAATTGATGTAAGTCATTGTTTCCAAGAGAAAGGGAGACCGGGCTGTAAAAAAGCATTGTTTTTGGACGGCAATGAAGAAATGACTGTTTTGCGATTTCTCTTGCTCAGAAAGACTTAGAAAGTTGATAATTGTGGGCAATGTTAGAAATGTCATGAGAAACAAGAATTATGTAAAAGAATTGATTTAAGTCATTGTTTCCAAGAGAAAGGGAGACCGGAGTGTAAAAAAGCGTTGTTTTTGGACGGCAATGAAGAAATGACTGTTTTGCGATTTCTCTTGCTCAGAAAGACTTAGAAAGTTGATAATTGTGGGCAATGTTAGAAATGTCATGAGAAACAAGAATTATGAAAAAGAATTGATGTAAGTCATTGTTTCCAAGAGAAAGGGAGACTGGAGTGTAAAAAAAGCGTTGTTTTTGGACGCCAATGAAGAAATGACTATGTTTTGCGATTTCTCCTGCTCAGAAAGACTTAGAAAGTTGATAATTGTGGGCAATGTAAGAAATGTCATGAGAAACAAGAATTATGTAAAAGAATTGATGTAAGTCATTGTTTCCAAGAGAAAGGGAGACAGGAGTGTAAAAAAGCGTTGTTTTTGGACGCCAATGAAGAAATGACTGTTTTGCGATTTCTCTTGCTCAGAAAGACTTAGAAAGTTGATAATTGTGGGCAATGTTAGAAATGTCATGAGAAACAAGAATTATGTAAAAGAATTGATGTAAGTCATTGTTTCCAAGAGAAAGGGAGACCGGAGTGTAAAAAAGCGTTGTTTTTGGACGGCAATGAAGAAATGACTATGTTTCGCGATTTCTCCTGCTCAGAAAGACTTAGAAAGTTGATAATTGTGGGCAATGTTAGAAATGTCATGAGAAACAAGAATTATGTAAAAGAATTGATGTATGTCATTGTTTCCAAGAGAAAGGGAGACCGGAGTGTAAAAAAGCGTTGCTTTTAGACGGCAATGAAGAAATGACTGTTTTGCGATTTCTCTTGCTCAGAAAGACTTAGAAAGTTGATAATTGTGGGCAATGTTAGAAATGTCATGAGAAACAAGAATTATGTAAAAGAATTGATGTAAGTCATTGTTTCCAAGAGAAAGGGAGACAGGAGTGTAAAAAAGCGTTGTTTTTGGACGGCAATGAAGAAATGACTATGTTTTGCGATTTCTCCTGCTCAGAAAGACTTACAAAGTTGATAATTGTGGGCAATGTTAGAAATGTCATGAGAAACAAGAATTATGTAAAAGAATTGATGTAAGTCATTGTTTCCAAGAGAAAGGGAGACCGGAGTGTAAAAAAGCGTTGTTTTTGGACGGCAATGAAGAAATGACTGTTTTGCGATTTCTCTTGCTCAGAAAGACTTAGAAAGTTGATAATTGTGGGCAATGTTAGAAATGTCATGAGAAACAAGAATTATGTAAAAGAATTGATGTAAGTCATTGTTTCGAAGAGAAAGGGAGACCGGAGTGTAAAAAAGCGTTGTTTTTGGACGGCAATGAAGAAATGACTATGTTTTGCGATTTCTCCTGCTCAGAAAGACTTAGAAAGTTGATAATTGTGGGCAATGTAAGAAATGTCATGAGAAACAAGAATTATGTAAAAGAATTGATGTAAGTCATTGTTTCCAAGAGAAAGGGAGACCGGAGTGTAAAAAAGCGTTGTTTTTGGACGGCAATGAAGAAATGACTGTTTTGCGATTTCTCTTGCTCAGAAAGACTTAGAAAGTTGATAATTGTGGGCAATGTTAGAAATGTCATGAGAAACAAGAATTATGTAAAAGAATTGATTTAAGTCATTGTTTCCAAGAGAAAGGGAGACCGGAGTGTAAAAAAGCGTTGTTTTTGGACGGCAATGAAGAAATGACTGTTTTGCGATTTCTCTTGCTCAGAAAGACTTAGAAAGTTGATAATTGTGGGCAATGTTAGAAATGTCATGAGAAACAAGAATTATGAAAAAGAATTGATTTAAGTCATTGTTTCCAAGAGAAAGGGAGACCGGAGTGTAAAAAAGCGTTGTTTTTGGACGGCAATGAAGAAATGACTGTTTTGCGATTTCTCTTGCTCAGAAAGACTTAGAAAGTTGATAATTGTGGGCAATGTTAGAAATGTCATGAGAAACAAGAATTATGTAAAAGAATTGATTTAAGTCATTGTTTCCAAGAGAAAGGGAGACCGGAGTGTAAAAAAGCGTTGTTTTTGGACGGCAATGAAGAAATGACTGTTTTGCAATTTCTCTTGCTCAGAAAGACTTAGAAAGTTGATAATTGTGGGCAATGTTAGAAATGTCATGAGAAACAAGAATTATGAAAAAGAATTGATGTAAGTCATTGTTTCCAAGAGAAAGGGAGACCGGAGTGTAAAAAAGCGTTGTTTTTGGACGCCAATGAAGAAATGACTATGTTTTGCGATTTCTCCTGCTCAGAAAGACTTAGAAAGTTGATAATTGTGGGCAATGTAAGAAATGTCATGAGAAACAAGAATTATGTAAAAGAATTGATGTAAGTCATTGTTTCCAAGAGAAAGGGAGACAGGAGTGTAAAAAAGCTTTTTTTTTGGACGCCAATGAAGAAATGACTGTTTTGCGATTTCTCTTGCTCAGAAAGACTTAGAAAGTTGATAATTGTGGGCAATGTTAGAAATGTCATGAGAAACAAGAATTATGTAAAAGAATTGATGTAAGTCATTGTTTCCAAGAGAAAGGGAGACCGGAGTGTAAAAAAGCGTTGTTTTTGGACGGCAATGAAGAAATGACTATGTTTTGCGATTTCTCCTGCTCAGAAAGACTTAGAAAGTTGATAATTGTGGGCAATGTTAGAAATGTCATGAGAAACAAGAATTATTTAAAAGAATTGATGTATGTCATTGTTTCCAAGAGAAAGGGAGACCGGAGTGTAAAAAAGCGTTGCTTTTGGACGGCAATGAAGAAATGACTGTTTTGCGATTTCTCTTGCTCAGAAAGACTTAGAAAGTTGATAATTGTGGGCAATGTTAGAAATGTCATGAGAAACAAGAATTATGTAAAAGAATTGATGTAAGTCATTGTTTCCAAGAGAAAGGGAGACAGGAGTGTAAAAAAGCGTTGTTTTTGGACGGCAATGAAGAAATGACTATGTTTTGCGATTTCTCCTGCTCAGAAAGACTTAGAAAGTTGATAATTGTGGGCAATGTTAGAAATGTCATGAGAAACAAGAATTATGTAAAAGAATTGATGTAAGTCATTGTTTCCAAGAGAAAGGGAGACCGGAGTGTAAAAAAGCGTTGTTTTTGGACGGCAATGAAGAAATGATTGTTTTGCGATTTCTCTTGCTCAGAAAGACTTAGAAAGTTGATAATTGTGGGCAATGTTAGAAATGTCATGAGAAACAAGAATTATGTAAAAGAATTGATGTAAGTCATTGTTTCGAAGAGAAAGGGAGACCGGAGTGTAAAAAAGCGTTGTTTTTGGACGGCAATGAAGAAATGACTATGTTTTGCGATTTCTCCTGCTCAGAAAGACTTAGAAAGTTGATAATTGTGGGCAATGTAAGAAATGTCATGAGAAACAAGAATTATGTAAAAGAATTGATGTAAGTCATTGTTTCCAAGAGAAAGGGAGACCGGAGTGTAAAAAAGCGTTGTTTTTGGACGGCAATGAAGAAATGACTGTTTTGCGATTTCTCTTGCTCAGAAAGACTTAGAAAGTTGATAATTGTGGGCAATGTTAGAAATGTCATGAGAAACAAGAATTATGTAAAAGAATTGATGTATGTCATTGTTTCCAAGAGAAAGGGAGACCGGAGTGTAAAAAAGCGTTGTTTTTGGACGGCAATGAAGAAATGACTGTTTTGCGATTTCTCTTGCTCAGAAAGACTTAGAAAGTTGATAATTGTGGGCAATGTTAGAAATGTCATGAGAAACAAGAATTATGTAAAAGAATTGATGTAAGTCATTGTTTCCAAGAGAAAGGGAGACAGGAGTGTAAAAAAGCGTTGTTTTTGGACGGCAATGAAGAAATGACTATGTTTTGCGATTTCTCCTGCTCAGAAAGACTTAGAAAGTTGATAATTGTGGGCAATGTAAGAAATGTCATGAGAAACAAGAATTATGTAAAAGAATTGATGTAAGTCATTGTTTCCAAGAGAAAGGGAGACAGGAGTGTAAAAAAGCGTTGTTTTTGGACGGCAATGAAGAAATGACTATGTTTTGCGATTTCTCCTGCTCAGAAAGACTTAGAAAGTTGATAATTGTGGGCAATGTTAGAAATGTCATGAGAAACAAGAATTATGTAAAAGAATTGATGTAAGTCATTGTTTCCAAGAGAAAGGGAGACCGGGCTGTAAAAAAGCATTGTTTTTGGACGGCAATGAAGAAATGACTGTTTTGCGATTTCTTTTGCTCAGAAAGACTTAGAAAGTTGATAATTGTGGGCAATGTTAGAAATGTCATGAGAAACAAGAATTATGTAAAAGAATTGATGTAAGTCATTGTTTCCAAGAGAAAGGGAGACAGGAGTGTAAAAAAGCGTTGTTTTTGGACGCCAATGAAGAAATGACTGTTTTGCGATTTCTCTTGCTCAGAAAGACTTAGAAAGTTGATAATTGTGGGCAATGTTAGAAATGTCATGAGAAACAAGAATTATGTAAAAGAATTGATGTAAGTCATTGTTTCCAAGAGAAAGGGAGACCGGAGTGTAAAAAAGCGTTGTTTTTGGACGGCAATGAAGAAATGACTATGTTTTGCGATTTCTCCTGCTCAGAAAGACTTAGAAAGTTGATAATTGTGGGCAATGTTAGAAATGTCATGAGAAACAAGAATTATGTAAAAGAATTGATGTATGTCATTGTTTCCAAGAGAAAGGGAGACCGGAGTGTAAAAAAGCGTTGCTTTTGGACGGCAATGAAGAAATGACTGTTTTGCGATTTCTCTTGCTCAGAAAGACTTAGAAAGTTGATAATTGTGGGCAATGTTAGAAATGTCATGAGAAACAAGAATTATGTAAAAGAATTGATGTAAGTCATTGTTTCCAAGAGAAAGGGAGACAGGAGTGTAAAAAAGCGTTGTTTTTGGACGGCAATGAAGAAATGACTATGTTTTGCGATTTCTCCTGCTCAGAAAGACTTAGAAAGTTGATAATTGTGGGCAATGTTAGAAATATCATGAGAAACAAGAATTATGTAAAAGAATTGATGTAAGTCATTGTTTCCAAGAGAAAGGGAGACCGGAGTGTAAAAAAGCGTTGTTTTTGGACGGCAATGAAGAAATGACTATGTTTTGCGATTTCTCCTGCTCAGAAAGACTTAGAAAGTTGATAATTGTGGGCAATGTTAGAAATGTCATGAGAAACAAGAATTATTTAAAAGAATTGATGTATGTCATTGTTTCCAAGAGAAAGGGAGACCGGAGTGTAAAAAAGCGTTGCTTTTGGACGGCAATGAAGAAATGACTGTTTTGCGATTTCTCTTGCTCAGAAAGACTTAGAAAGTTGATAATTGTGGGCAATGTTAGAAATGTCATGAGAAACAAGAATTATGTAAAAGAATTGATGTATGTCATTGTTTCCAAGAGAAAGGGAGACCGGAGTGTAAAAAAGCGTTGTTTTTGGACGCCAATGAAGAAATGACTGTTTTGCGATTTCTCTTGCTCAGAAAGACTTAGAAAGTTGATAATTGTGGGCAATGTTAGAAATGTCATGAGAAACAAGAATTATGTAAAAGAATTGATGTAAGTCATTGTTTCCAAGAGAAAGGGAGACAGGAGTGTAAAAAAGCGTTGTTTTTGGACGGCAATGAAGAAATGACTATGTTTTGCGATTTCTCCTGCTCAGAAAGACTTAGAAAGTTGATAATTGTGGGCAATGTTAGAAATGTCATGAGAAACAAGAATTATGTAAAAGAATTGATGTATGTCATTGTTTCCAAGAGAAAGGGAGACCGGAGTGTAAAAAAGCGTTGTTTTTGGACGGCAATGAAGAAATGACTGTTTTGCGATTTCTCTTGCTCAGAAAGACTTAGAAAGTTGATAATTGTGGGCAATGTTAGAAATGTCATGAGAAACAAGAATTATGTAAAAGAATTGATGTAAGTCATTGTTTCCAAGAGAAAGGGAGACAGGAGTGTAAAAAAGCGTTGTTTTTGGACGACAATGAAGAAATGACTATGTTTTGCGATTTCTCCTGCTCAGAAAGACTTAGAAAGTTGATAATTGTGGGCAATGTAAGAAATGTCATGAGAAACAAGAATTATGTAAAAGAATTGATGTAAGTCATTGTTTCCAAGAGAAAGGGAGACAGGAGTGTAAAAAAGCGTTGTTTTTGGACGGCAATGAAGAAATGACTATGTTTTGCGATTTCTCCTGCTCAGAAAGACTTAGAAAGTTGATAATTGTGGGCAATGTTAGAAATGTCATGAGAAACAAGAATTATGTAAAAGAATTGATGTAAGTCATTGTTTCCAAGAGAAAGGGAGACCGGGCTGTAAAAAAGCATTGTTTTTGGATGGCAATGAAGAAATGACTGTTTTGCGATTTCTCTTGCTCAGAAAGACTTAGAAAGTTGATAATTGTGGGCAATGTTAGAAATGTCATGAGAAACAAGAATTATGTAAAAGAATTGATTTAAGTCATTGTTTCCAAGAGAAAGGGAGACCGGAGTGTAAAAAAGCGTTGTTTTTGGACGGCAATGAAGAAATGACTGTTTTGCGATTTCTCTTGCTCAGAAAGACTTAGAAAGTTGATAATTGTGGGCAATGTTAGAAATGTCATGAGAAACAAGAATTATGAAAAAGAATTGATGTAAGTCATTGTTTCCAAGAGAAAGGGAGACCGGAGTGTAAAAAAGCGTTGTTTTTGGACGCCAATGAAGAAATGACTATGTTTTGCGATTTCTCCTGCTCAGAAAGACTTAGAAAGTTGATAATTGTGGGCAATGTAAGAAATGTCATGAGAAACAAGAATTATGTAAAAGAATTGATGTAAGTCATTGTTTCCAAGAGAAAGGGAGACAGGAGTGTAAAAAAGCGTTGTTTTTGGACGCCAATGAAGAAATGACTGTTTTGCGATTTCTCTTGCTCAGAAAGACTTAGAAAGTTGATAATTGTGGGCAATGTTAGAAATGTCATGAGAAACAAGAATTATGTAAAAGAATTGATGTAAGTCATTGTTTCCAAGAGAAAGGGAGACCGGAGTGTAAAAAAGCATTGTTTTTGGACGGCAATGAAGAAATGACTATGTTTTGCGATTTCTCCTGCTCAGAAAGACTTAGAAAGTTGATAATTGTGGGCAATGTTAGAAATGTCATGAGAAACAAGAATTATGTAAAAGAATTGATGTAAGTCATTGTTTCCAAGAGAAAGGGAGACCGGAGTGTAAAAAAGCGTTGCTTTTGGACGGCAATGAAGAAATGACTGTTTTGCGATTTCTCTTGCTCAGAAAGACTTAGAAAGTTGATAATTGTGGGCAATGTTAGAAATGTCATGAGAAACAAGAATTATGTAAAAGAATTGATGTAAGTCATTGTTTCCAAGAGAAAGGGAGACCGGGCTGTAATAAAGCGTTGTTTTTGGACGGCAATGAAGAAATGACTGTTTTGCGATTTCTCTTGCTCAGAAAGACTTAGAAAGGTGATAATTGTGGGCAATGTTAGAAATGTCATGAGAAACAAGAATTATGTAAAAGAATTGATTTA
The DNA here is from genome assembly GCF_038048845.1 of Mixophyes fleayi. NCBI lineage: Eukaryota > Metazoa > Chordata > Amphibia > Anura > Limnodynastidae > Mixophyes > Mixophyes fleayi. The sequence goes on from NW_027448469.1 coordinate 17,608, forward strand.
AGTCATTGTTTCCAAGAGAAAGGGAGACCGGAGTGTAAAAAAGCGTTGTTTTTGGACGGCAATGAAGAAATGACTGTTTCTCTTGCTCAGAAAGACTTAGAAAGTTGATAATTGTGGGCAATGTTAGAAATGTCATGAGAAACAAGAATTATGAAAAAGAATTGATGTAAGTCATTGTTTTCAAGAGAAAGGGAGACCGGAGTGTAAAAAAGCGTTGTTTTTGGACGGCAATGAAGAAATGACTATGTTTTGCGATTTCTCCTGCTCAGAAAGACTTAGAAAGTTGATAATTGTGGGCAATGTTAGAAATGTCATGAGAAACAAGAATTATGTAAAAGAATTGATGTATGTCATTGTTTCCAAGAGAAAGGGAGACCGGAGTGTAAAAAAGCGTTGCTTTTGGACGGCAATGAAGAAATGACTATGTTTTGCGATTTCTCCTGCTCAGAAAGACTTAGAAAGTTGATAATTGTGGGCAATGTAAGAAATGTCATGAGAAACAAGAATTATGTAAAAGAATTGATGTAAGTCATTGTTTCCAAGAGAAAGGGAGACCGGAGTGTAAAAAAGCGTTGTTTTTGGACGCCAATGAAGAAATGACTGTTTTGCGATTTCTCTTGCTCAGAAAGACTTAGAAAGTTGATAATTGTGGGCAATGTTAGAAATGTCATGAGAAACAAGAATTATGTAAAAGAATTGATGTAAGTCATTGTTTCCAAGAGAAAGGGAGACCGGAGTGTAAAAAAGCATTGTTTTTGGACGGCAATGAAGAAATGACTATGTTTTGCGATTTCTCCTGCTCAGAAAGACTTAGAAAGTTGATAATTGTGGGCAATGTTAGAAATGTCATGAGAAACAAGAATTATGTAAAAGAATTGATGTATGTCATTGTTTCCAAGAGAAAGGGAGACCGGAGTGTAAAAAAGCGTTGCTTTTGGACGGCAATGAAGAAATGACTATGTTTTGCGATTTCTCCTGCTCAGAAAGACTTAGAAAGTTGATAATTGTGGGCAATGTTAGAAATGTCATGAGAAACAAGAATTATGTAAAAGAATTGATGTAAGTCATTGTTTCCACGAGAAAGGGAGACAGAAGTGTAAAAAAGCGTTGTTTTTGGACGGCAATGAAGAAATGACTATGTTTTGCGATTTCTCCTGCTCAGAAAGACTTAGAAAGTTGATAGATGTGGGCAATGTTAGAAATGTCATGAGAAACAAGAATTATGTAAAAGAATTGATGTAAGTCATTGTTTCCAAGAGAAAGGGAGACCGGAGTGTAAAAAAGCGTTGTTTTTGGACGGCAATGAAGAAATGACTGTTTTGCGATTTCTCTTGCTCAGAAAGACTTAGAAAGTTGATAATTGTGGGCAATGTTAGAAATGTCATGAGAAACAAGAATTATGTAAAAGAATTGATGTAAGTCATTGTTTCCAAGAGAAAGGGAGACAGGAGTGTAAAAAAGCGTTGTTTTTGGACGGCAATGAAGAAATGACTATGTTTTGCGATTTCTCCTGCTCAGAAAGACTTAGAAAATTGATAATTGTGGGCAATGTAAGAAATGTCATGAGAAACAAGAATTATGTAAAAGAATTGATGTAAGTCATTGTTTCCAAGAGAAAGGGAGACCGGAGTGTAAAAAAGCGTTGTTTTTGGACGGCAATGAAGAAATGACTGTTTTGCGATTTCTCTTGCTCAGAAAGACTTAGAAAGTTGATAATTGTGGGCAATGTTAGAAATGTCATGAGAAACAAGAATTATGTAAAAGAATTGATGTAAGTCATTGTTTCCAAGAGAAAGGGAGACAGGAGTGTAAAAAAGCATTGTTTTTGGACGGCAATGAAGAAATGACTATGTTTTGCGATTTCTCCTGCTCAGAAAGACTTAGAAAGTTGATAATTGTGGGCAATGTAAGAAATGTCATGAGAAACAAGAATTATGTAAAAGAATTGATGTAAGTCATTGTTTCCAAGAGAAAGGGAGACAGGAGTGTAAAAAAGCGTTGTTTTTGGACGGCAATGAAGAAATGACTATGTTTTGCGATTTCTCCTGCTCAGAAAGACTTAGAAAGTTGATAATTGTGGGCAATGTTAGAAATGTCATGAGAAACAAGAATTATGTAAAAGAATTGATGTAAGTCATTGTTTCCAAGAGAAAGGGAGACCGGGCTGTAAAAAAGCATTGTTTTTGGACGGCAATGAAGAAATGACTGTTTTGCGATTTCTCTTGCTCAGAAAGACTTAGAAAGTTGATAATTGTGGGCAATGTAAGAAATGTCATGAGAAACAAGAATTATGTAAAAGATTTGATGTAAGTCATTGTTTCCAAGAGAAAGGGAGACAGGAGTGTAAAAAAGCGTTGTTTTTGGACGCCAATGAAGAAATGACTGTTTTGCGATTTCTCTTGCTCAGAAAGACTTAGAAAGTTGATAATTGTGGGCAATGTTAGAAATGTCATGAGAAACAAGAATTATGTAAAAGAATTGATGTAAGTCATTGTTTCCAAGAGAAAGGGAGACCGGAGTGTAAAAAAGCGTTGTTTTTGGACGGCAATGAAGAAATGACTATGTTTTGCGATTTCTCCTGCTCAGAAAGACTTAGAAAGTTGATAATTGTGGGCAATGTTAGAAATGTCATGAGAAACAAGAATTATGTAAAAGAATTGATGTAAGTCATTGTTTCCAAGAGAAAGGGAGACAGGAGTGTAAAAAAACGTTGTTTTTGGACGGCAATGAAGAAATGACTATGTTTTGCGATTTCTCCTGCTCAGAAAGACTTAGAAAGTTGATAATTGTGGGCAATGTTAGAAATGTCATGAGAAACAAGAATTATGTAAAAGAATTGATGTAAGTCATTGTTTCCAAGAGAAAGGGAGACTGGGCTGTAAAAAAGCATTGTTTTTGGACGGCAATGAAGAAATGACTGTTTTGCGATTTCTCTTGCTCAGAAAGACTTAGAAAGTTGATAATTGTGGGCAATGTTAGAAATGTCATGAGAAACAAGAATTATGTAAAAGAATTGATGTAAGTCATTGTTTCCAAGAGAAAGGGAGACAGGAGTGTAAAAAAGCGTTGTTTTTGGATGGCAATGAAGAAATGACTATGTTTTGCGATTTCTCCTGCTCAGAAAGACTTAGAAAGTTGATAATTGTGGGCAATGTAAGAAATGTCATGAGAAACAAGAATTATGTAAAAGAATTGATGTAAGTCATTGTTTCCAAGAGAAAGGGAGACAGGAGTGTAAAAAAGCGTTGTTTTTGGACGGCAATGAAGAAATGACTATGTTTTGCGATTTCTCCTGCTCAGAAAGACTTAGAAAGTTGATAATTGTGGGCAATGTTAGAAATGTCATGAGAAACAAGAATTATGTAAAAGAATTGATGTAAGTCATTGTTTCCAAGAGAAAGGGAGACCGGGCTGTAAAAAAGCATTGTTTTTGGACGGCAATGAAGAAATGACTGTTTTGCGATTTCTCTTGCTCAGAAAGACTTAGAAAGTTGATAATTGTGGGCAATGTTAGAAATGTCATGAGAAACAAGAATTATGTAAAAGAATTGATTTAAGTCATTGTTTCCAAGAGAAAGGGAGACCGGAGTGTAAAAAAGCGTTGTTTTTGGACGGCAATGAAGAAATGACTGTTTTGCGATTTCTCTTGCTCAGAAAGACTTAGAAAGTTGATAATTGTGGGCAATGTTAGAAATGTCATGAGAAACAAGAATTATGAAAAAGAATTGATGTAAGTCATTGTTTCCAAGAGAAAGGGAGACCGGAGTGTAAAAAAGCGTTGTTTTTGGACGCCAATGAAGAAATGACTATGTTTTGCGATTTCTCCTGCTCAGAAAGACTTAGAAAGTTGATAATTGTGGGCAATGTAAGAAATGTCATGAGAAACAAGAATTATGTAAAAGAATTGATGTAAGTCATTGTTTCCAAGAGAAAGGGAGACAGGAGTGTAAAAAAGCGTTGTTTTTGGACGGCAATGAAGAAATGACTGTTTTGCGATTTCTCTTGCTCAGAAAGACTTAGAAAGTTGATAATTGTGGGCAATGTTAGAAATGTCATGAGAAACAAGAATTATGTAAAAGAATTTATGTAAGTCATTGTTTCCAAGAGAAAGGGAGACAGGAGTGTAAAAAAGCGTTGTTTTTGGATGGCAATGAAGAAATGACTATGTTTTGCGATTTCTCCTGCTCAGAAAGACTTAGAAAGTTGATAATTGTGGGCAATGTAAGAAATGTCATGAGAAACAAGAATTATGTAAAAGAATTGATGTAAGTCATTGTTTCCAAGAGAAAGGGAGACAGGAGTGTAAAAAAGCGTTGTTTTTGGACGGCAATGAAGAAATGACTATGTTTTGCGATTTCTCCTGCTCAGAAAGACTTAGAAAGTTGATAATTGTGGGCAATGTTAGAAATGTCATGAGAAACAAGAATTATGTAAAAGAATTGATGTAAGTCATTGTTTCCAAGAGAAAGGGAGACCGGGCTGTAAAAAAGCATTGTTTTTGGACGGCAATGAAGAAATGACTGTTTTGCGATTTCTCTTGCTCAGAAAGACTTAGAAAGTTGATAATTGTGGGCAATGTTAGAAATGTCATGAGAAACAAGAATTATGTAAAAGAATTGATTTAAGTCATTGTTTCCAAGAGAAAGGGAGACCGGAGTGTAAAAAAGCGTTGTTTTTGGACGGCAATGAAGAAATGACTGTTTTGCGATTTCTCTTGCTCAGAAAGACTTAGAAAGTTGATAATTGTGGGCAATGTTAGAAATGTCATGAGAAACAAGAATTATGAAAAAGAATTGATGTAAGTCATTGTTTCCAAGAGAAAGGGAGACCGGAGTGTAAAAAAGCGTTGTTTTTGGACGCCAATGAAGAAATGACTATGTTTTGCGATTTCTCCTGCTCAGAAAGACTTAGAAAGTTGATAATTGTGGGCAATGTAAGAAATGTCATGAGAAACAAGAATTATGTAAAAGAATTGATGTAAGTCATTGTTTCCAAGAGAAAGGGAGACAGGAGTGTAAAAAAGCGTTGTTTTTGGACGGCAATGAAGAAATGACTGTTTTGCGATTTCTCTTGCTCAGAAAGACTTAGAAAGTTGATAATTGTGGGCAATGTTAGAAATGTCATGAGAAACAAGAATTATGTAAAAGAATTGATGTAAGTCATTGTTTCCAAGAGAAAGGGAGACAGGAGTGTAAAAAAGCGTTGTTTTTGGACGGCAATGAAGAAATGACTATGTTTTGCGATTTCTCCTGCTCAGAAAGACTTAGAAAGTTGATAATTGTGGGCAATGTTAGAAATGTCATGAGAAACAAGAATTATGTAAAAGAATTGATGTAAGTCATTGTTTCCAAGAGAAAGGGAGACCGGAGTGTAAAAAAGCGTTGTTTTTGGACGGCAATGAAGAAATGACTGTTTTGCGATTTCTCTTGCTCAGAAAGACTTAGAAAGTTGATAATTGTGGGCAATGTTAGAAATGTCATGAGAAACAAGAATTATGTAAAAGAATTGATGTATGTCATTGTTTCCAAGAGAAAGGGAGACCGGAGTGTAAAAAAGCGTTGTTTTTGGACGGCAATGAAGAAATGACTGTTTTGCGATTTCTCTTGCTCAGAAAGACTTAGAAAGTTGATAATTGTGGGCAATGTTAGAAATGTCATGAGAAACAAGAATTATGTAAAAGAATTGATGTAAGTCATTGTTTCCAAGAGAAAGGGAGACAGGAGTGTAAAAAAGCGTTGTTTTTGGACGGCAATGAAGAAATGACTATGTTTTGCGATTTCTCCTGCTCAGAAAGACTTAGAAAGTTGATAATTGTGGGCAATGTTAGAAATGTCATGAGAAACAAGAATTATGTAAAAGAATTGATGTAAGTCATTGTTTCCAAGAGAAAGGGAGACCGGGCTGTAAAAAAGCATTGTTTTTGGACGGCAATGAAGAAATGACTGTTTTGCGATTTCTCTTGCTCAGAAAGACTTAGAAAGTTGATAATTGTGGGCAATGTTAGAAATGTCATAAGAAACAAGAATTATGTAAAAGAATTGATTTAAGTCATTGTTTCCAAGAGAAAGGGAGACCGGAGTGTAAAAAAGCGTTGTTTTTGGACGGCAATGAAGAAATGACTGTTTTGCGATTTCTCTTGCTCAGAAAGACTTAGAAAGTTGATAATTGTGGGCAATGTTAGAAATGTCATGAGAAACAAGAATTATGAAAAAGAATTGATGTAAGTCATTGTTTCCAAGAGAAAGGGAGACCGGAGTGTAAAAAAGCGTTGTTTTTGGACGCCAATGAAGAAATGACTATGTTTTGCGATTTCTCCTGCTCAGAAAGACTTAGAAAGTTGATAATTGTGGGCAATGTAAGAAATGTCATGAGAAACAAGAATTATGTAAAAGAATTGATGTAAGTCATTGTTTCCAAGAGAAAGGGAGACAGGAGTGTAAAAAAGCGTTGTTTTTGGACGCCAATGAAGAAATGACTGTTTTGCGATTTCTCTTGCTCAGAAAGACTTAGAAAGTTGATAATTGTGGGCAATGTTAGAAATGTCATGAGAAACAAGAATTATGTAAAAGAATTGATGTAAGTCATTGTTTCCAAGAGAAAGGGAGACCGGAGTGTAAAAAAGCGTTGCTTTTGGACGGCAATGAAGAAATGACTGTTTTGCGATTTCTCTTGCTCAGAAAGACTTAGAAAGTTGATAATTGTGGGCAATGTTAGAAATGTCATGAGAAACAAGAATTATGTAAAAGAATTGATGTAAGTCATTGTTTCCAAGAGAAAGGGAGACCGGGCTGTAAAAAAAGCATTGTTTTTGGACGGCAATGAAGAAATGACTGTTTTGCGATTTCTCTTGCTCAGAAAGACTTAGAAAGTTGATAATTGTGGGCAATGTTAGAAATGTCATGAGAAACAAGAATTATGTAAAAGAATTGATTTAAGTCATTGTTTCCAAGAGAAAGGGAGACCGGAGTGTAAAAAAGCGTTGTTTTTGGACGGCAATGAAGAAATGACTGTTTTGCGATTTCTCTTGCTCAGAAAGACTTAGAATGTTGATAATTGTGGGCAATGTTAGAAATGTCATGAGAAACAAGAATTATGAAAAAGAATTGATGTAAGTCATTGTTTTCAAGAGAAAGGGAGACCGGAGTGTAAAAAAGCGTTGTTTTTGGACGCCAATGAAGAAATGACTATGTTTTGCGATTTCTCCTGCTCAGAAAGACTTAGAAAGTTGATAATTGTGGGCAATGTAAGAAATGTCATGAGAAACAAGAATTATGTAAAAGAATTGATGTAAGTCATTGTTTCCAAGAGAAAGGGAGACAGGAGTGTAAAAAAGCGTTGTTTTTGGACGCCAATGAAGAAATGACTGTTTTGCGATTTCTCTTGCTCAGAAAGACTTAGAAAGTTGATAATTGTGGGCAATGTTAGAAATGTCATGAGAAACAAGAATTATGTAAAAGAATTGATGTAAGTCATTGTTTCCAAGAGAAAGGGAGACCGGAGTGTAAAAAAGCGTTGTTTTTGGACGGCAATGAAGAAATGACTATGTTTTGCGATTTCTCCTGCTCAGAAAGACTTAGAAAGTTGATAATTGTGGGCAATGTTAGAAATGTCATGAGAAACAAGAATTATGTAAAAGAATTGATGTATGTCATTGTTTCCAAGAGAAAGGGAGACCGGAGTGTAAAAAAGCGTTGCTTTTGGACGGCAATGAAGAAATGACTGTTTTGCGATTTCTCTTGCTCAGAAAGACTTAGAAAGTTGATAATTGTGGGCAATGTTAGAAATGTCATGAGAAACAAGAATTATGTAAAAGAATTGATGTAAGTCATTGTTTCCAAGAGAAAGGGAGACAGGAGTGTAAAAAAGCGTTGTTTTTGGACTGCAATGAAGAAATGACTATGTTTTGCGATTTCTCCTGCTCAGAAAGACTTAGAAAGTTGATAATTGTGGGCAATGTTAGAAATGTCATGAGAAACAAGAATTATGTAAAAGAATTGATGTAAGTCATTGTTTCCAAGAGAAAGGGAGACCGGAGTGTAAAAAAGCGTTGTTTTTGGACGGCAATGAAGAAATGACTGTTTTGCGATTTCTCTTGCTCAGAAAGACTTAGAAAGTTGATAATTGTGGGCAATGTTAGAAATGTCATGAGAAACAAGAATTATGTAAAAGAATTGATGTATGTCATTGTTTCCAAGAGAAAGGGAGACCGGAGTGTAAAAAAGCGTTGTTTTTGGACGGCAATGAAGAAATGACTGTTTTGCGATTTCTCTTGCTCAGAAAGACTTAGAAAGTTGATAATTGTGGGCAATGTTAGAAATGTCATGAGAAACAAGAATTATGTAAAAGAATTGATGTAAGTCATTGTTTCCAAGAGAAAGGGAGACAGGAGTGTAAAAAAGCGTTGTTTTTGGACGGCAATGAAGAAATGACTATGTTTTGCGATTTCTCCTGCTCAGAAAGACTTAGAAAGTTGATAATTGTGGGCAATGTAAGAAATGTCATGAGAAACAAGAATTATGAAAAAGAATTGATGTAAGTCATTGTTTCCAAGAGAAAGGGAGACAGGAGTGTAAAAAAGCGTTGTTTTTGGACGGCAATGAAGAAATGACTATGTTTTGCGATTTCTCCTGCTCAGAAAGACTTAGAAAGTTGATAATTGTGGGCAATGTTAGAAATGTCATGAGAAACAAGAATTATGTAAAAGAATTGATGTATGTCATTGTTTCCAAGAGAAAGGGAGACCGGAGTGTAAAAAAGCGTTGCTTTTGGACGGCAATGAAGAAATGACTATGTTTTGCGATTTCTCCTGCTCAGAAAGACTTAGAAAGTTGATAATTGTGGGCAATGTAAGAAATGTCATGAGAAACAAGAATTATGTAAAAGAATTGATGTAAGTCATTGTTTCCAAGAGAAAGGGAGACCGGAGTGTAAAAAAGCGTTGTTTTTGGACGCCAATGAAGAAATGACTGTTTTGCGATTTCTCTTGCTCAGAAAGACTTAGAAAGTTGATAATTGTGGGCAATGTTAGAAATGTCATGAGAAACAAGAATTATGTAAAAGAATTGATGTAAGTCCTTGTTTCCAAGAGAAAGGGAGACCGGGCTGTAAAAAAGCATTGTTTTTGGACGGCAATGAAGAAATGACTGTTTTGCGATTTCTCTTGCTCAGAAAGACTTAGAAAGTTGATAATTGTGGGCAATGTAAGAAATGTCATGAGAAACAAGAATTATGTAAAAGAATTGATGTAAGTCATTGTTTCCAAGAGAAAGGGAGACAGGAGTGTAAAAAAGCGTTGTTTTTGGACGCCAATGAAGAAATGACTGTTTTGCGATTTCTCTTGCTCAGAAAGACTTAGAAAGTTGATAATTGTGGGCAATGTTAGAAATGTCATGAGAAACAAGAATTATGTAAAAGAATTGATGTAAGTCATTGTTTCCAAGAGAAAGGGAGACCGGAGTGTAAAAAAGCGTTGTTTTTGGACGGCAATGAAGAAATGACTATGTTTTGCGATTTCTCCTGCTCAGAAAGACTTAGAAAGTTGATAATTGTGGGCAATGTTAGAAATGTCATGAGAAACAAGAATTATGTAAAAGAATTGATGTATGTCATTGTTTCCAAGAGAAAGGGAGACCGGAGTGTAAAAAAGCGTTGCTTTTGGACGGCAATGAAGAAATGACTGTTTTGCGATTTCTCTTGCTCAGAAAGACTTAGAAAGTTGATAATTGTGGGCAATGTTAGAAATGTCATGAGAAACAAGAATTATGTAAAAGAATTGATGTAAGTCATTGTTTCCAAGAGAAAGGGAGACAGGAGTGTAAAAAAACGTTGTTTTTGGACGGCAATGAAGAAATGACTATGTTTTGCGATTTCTCCTGCTCAGAAAGACTTAGAAAGTTGATAATTGTGGGCAATGTTAGAAATGTCATGAGAAACAAGAATTATGTAAAAGAATTGATGTAAGTCATTGTTTCCAAGAGAAAGGGAGACTGGGCTGTAAAAAAGCATTGTTTTTGGACGGCAATGAAGAAATGACTGTTTTGCGATTTCTCTTGCTCAGAAAGACTTAGAAAGTTGATAATTGTGGGCAATGTTAGAAATGTCATGAGAAACAAGAATTATGTAAAAGAATTGATGTAAGTCATTGTTTCCAAGAGAAAGGGAGACAGGAGTGTAAAAAAGCGTTGTTTTTGGATGGCAATGAAGAAATGACTATGTTTTGCGATTTCTCCTGCTCAGAAAGACTTAGAAAGTTGATAATTGTGGGCAATGTAAGAAATGTCATGAGAAACAAGAATTATGTAAAAGAATTGATGTAAGTCATTGTTTCCAAGAGAAAGGGAGACAGGAGTGTAAAAAAGCGTTGTTTTTGGACGGCAATGAAGAAATGAATATGTTTTGCGATTTCTCCTGCTCAGAAAGACTTAGAAAGTTGATAATTGTGGGCAATGTTAGAAATGTCATGAGAAACAAGAATTATGTAAAAGAATTGATGTAAGTCATTGTTTCCAAGAGAAAGGGAGACCGGGCTGTAAAAAAGCATTGTTTTTGGACGGCAATGAAGAAATGACTGTTTTGCGATTTCTCTTGCTCAGAAAGACTTAGAAAGTTGATAATTGTGGGCAATGTTAGAAATGTCATGAGAAACAAGAATTATGTAAAAGAATTGATTTAAGTCATTGTTTCCAAGAGAAAGGGAGACCGGAGTGTAAAAAAGCGTTGTTTTTGGACGGCAATGAAGAAATGACTGTTTTGCGATTTCTCTTGCTCAGAAAGACTTAGAAAGTTGATAATTGTGGGCAATGTTAGAAATGTCATGAGAAACAAGAATTATGAAAAAGAATTGATGTAAGTCATTGTTTCCAAGAGAAAGGGAGACCGGAGTGTAAAAAAGCGTTGTTTTTGGACGCCAATGAAGAAATGACTATGTTTTGCGATTTCTCCTGCTCAGAAAGACTTAGAAAGTTGATAATTGTGGGCAATGTAAGAAATGTCATGAGAAACAAGAATTATGTAAAAGAATTGATGTAAGTCATTGTTTCCAAGAGAAAGGGAGACAGGAGTGTAAAAAAGCGTTGTTTTTGGACGGCAATGAAGAAATGACTGTTTTGCGATTTCTCTTGCTCAGAAAGACTTAGAAAGTTGATAATTGTGGGCAATGTTAGAAATGTCATGAGAAACAAGAATTATGTAAAAGAATTGATGTAAGTCATTGTTTCCAAGAGAAAGGGAGACAGGAGTGTAAAAAAGCGTTGTTTTTGGACGGCAATGAAGAAATGACTATGTTTTGCGATTTCTCCTGCTCAGAAAGACTTAGAAAGTTGATAATTGTGGGCAATGTTAGAAATGTCATGAGAAACAAGAATTATGTAAAAGAATTGATGTAAGTCATTGTTTCCAAGAGAAAGGGAGACCGGAGTGTAAAAAAGCGTTGTTTTTGGACGGCAATGAAGAAATGACTGTTTTGCGATTTCTCTTGCTCAGAAAGACTTAGAAAGTTGATAATTGTGGGCAATGTTAGAAATGTCATGAGAAACAAGAATTATGTAAAAGAATTGATGTATGTCATTGTTTCCAAGAGAAAGGGAGACCGGAGTGTAAAAAAGCGTTGTTTTTGGACGGCAATGAAGAAATGACTGTTTTGCGATTTCTCTTGCTCAGAAAGACTTAGAAAGTTGATAATTGTGGGCAATGTTAGAAATGTCATGAGAAACAAGAATTATGTAAAAGAATTGATGTAAGTCATTGTTTCCAAGAGAAAGGGAGACAGGAGTGTAAAAAAGCGTTGTTTTTGGACGGCAATGAAGAAATGACTATGTTTTGCGATTTCTCCTGCTCAGAAAGACTTAGAAAGTTGATAATTGTGGGCAATGTAAGAAATGTCATGAGAAACAAGAATTATGTAAAAGAATTGATGTAAGTCATTGTTTCCAAGAGAAAGGGAGACAGGAGTGTAAAAAAGCGTTGTTTTTGGACGGCAATGAAGAAATGACTATGTTTTGCGATTTCTCCTGCTCAGAAAGACTTAGAAAGTTGATAATTGTGGGCAATGTTAGAAATGTCATGAGAAACAAGAATTATGTAAAAGAATTGATGTAAGTCATTGTTTCCAAGAGAAAGGGAGACCGGGCTGTAAAAAAGCATTGTTTTTGGACGGCAATGAAGAAATGACTGTTTTGCGATTTCTCTTGCTCAGAAAGACTTAGAAAGTTGATAATTGTGGGCAATGTTAGAAATGTCATGAGAAACAAGAATTATGTAAAAGAATTGATTTAAGTCATTGTTTCCAAGAGAAAGGGAGACCGGAGTGTAAAAAAGCGTTGTTTTTGGACGGCAATGAAGAAATGACTGTTTTGCGATTTCTCTTGCTCAGAAAGACTTAGAAAGTTGATAATTGTGGGCAATGTTAGAAATGTCATGAGAAACAAGAATTATGAAAAAGAATTGATGTAAGTCATTGTTTCCAAGAGAAAGGGAGACCGGAGTGTAAAAAAGCGTTGTTTTTGGACGCCAATGAAGAAATGACTATGTTTTGCGATTTCTCCTGCTCAGAAAGACTTAGAAAGTTGATAATTGTGGGCAATGTAAGAAATGTCATGAGAAACAAGAATTATGTAAAAGAATTGATGTAAGTCATTGTTTCCAAGAGAAAGGGAGACAGGAGTGTAAAAAAGCGTTGTTTTTGGACGCCAATGAAGAAATGACTGTTTTGCGATTTCTCTTGCTCAGAAAGACTTAGAAAGTTGATAATTGTGGGCAATGTTAGAAATGTCATGAGAAACAAGAATTATGTAAAAGAATTGATGTAAGTCATTGTTTCCAAGAGAAAGGGAGACCGGAGTGTAAAAAAGCGTTGCTTTTGGACGGCAATGAAGAAATGACTGTTTTGCGATTTCTCTTGCTCAGAAAGACTTAGAAAGTTGATAATTGTGGGCAATGTTAGAAATGTCATGAGAAACAAGAATTATGTAAAAGAATTGATGTAAGTCATTGTTTCCAAGAGAAAGGGAGACCGGGCTGTAAAAAAAGCATTGTTTTTGGACGGCAATGAAGAAATGACTGTTTTGCGATTTCTCTTGCTCAGAAAGACTTAGAAAGTTGATAATTGTGGGCAATGTTAGAAATGTCATGAGAAACAAGAATTATGTAAAAGAATTGATTTAAGTCATTGTTTCCAAGAGAAAGGGAGACCGGAGTGTAAAAAAGCGTTGTTTTTGGACGGCAATGAAGAAATGACTGTTTTGCGATTTCTCTTGCTCAGAAAGACTTAGAAAGTTGATAATTGTGGGCAATGTTAGAAATGTCATGAGAAACAAGAATTATGAAAAAGAATTGATGTAAGTCATTGTTTTCAAGAGAAAGGGAGACCGGAGTGTAAAAAAGCGTTGTTTTTGGACGCCAATGAAGAAATGACTATGTTTTGCGATTTCTCCTGCTCAGAAAGACTTAGAAAGTTGATAATTGTGGGCAATGTAAGAAATGTCATGAGAAACAAGAATTATGTAAAAGAATTGATGTAAGTCATTGTTTCCAAGAGAAAGGGAGACAGGAGTGTAAAAAAGCGTTGTTTTTGGACGCCAATGAAGAAATGACTGTTTTGCGATTTCTCTTGCTCAGAAAGACTTAGAAAGTTGATAATTGTGGGCAATGTTAGAAATGTCATGAGAAACAAGAATTATGTAAAAGAATTGATGTAAGTCATTGTTTCCAAGAGAAAGGGAGACCGGAGTGTAAAAAAGCGTTGTTTTTGGACGGCAATGAAGAAATGACTATGTTTTGCGATTTCTCCTGCTCAGAAAGACTTAGAAAGTTGATAATTGTGGGCAATGTTAGAAATGTCATGAGAAACAAGAATTATGTAAAAGAATTGATGTATGTCATTGTTTCCAAGAGAAAGGGAGACCGGAGTGTAAAAAAGCGTTGCTTTTGGACGGCAATGAAGAAATGACTGTTTTGCGATTTCTCTTGCTCAGAAAGACTTAGAAAGTTGATAATTGTGGGCAATGTTAGAAATGTCATGAGAAACAAGAATTATGTAAAAGAATTGATGTAAGTCATTGTTTCCAAGAGAAAGGGAGACAGGAGTGTAAAAAAGCGTTGTTTTTGGACTGCAATGAAGAAATGACTATGTTTTGCGATTTCTCCTGCTCAGAAAGACTTAGAAAGTTGATAATTGTGGGCAATGTTAGAAATGTCATGAGAAACAAGAATTATGTAAAAGAATTGATGTAAGTCATTGTTTCCAAGAGAAAGGGAGACCGGAGTGTAAAAAAGCGTTGTTTTTGGACGGCAATGAAGAAATGACTGTTTTGCGATTTCTCTTGCTCAGAAAGACTTAGAAAGTTGATAATTGTGGGCAATGTTAGAAATGTCATGAGAAACAAGAATTATGTAAAAGAATTGATGTATGTCATTGTTTCCAAGAGAAAGGGAGACCGGAGTGTAAAAAAGCGTTGTTTTTGGACGGCAATGAAGAAATGACTGTTTTGCGATTTCTCTTGCTCAGAAAGACTTAGAAAGTTGATAATTGTGGGCAATGTTAGAAATGTCATGAGAAACAAGAATTATGTAAAAGAATTGATGTAAGTCATTGTTTCCAAGAGAAAGGGAGACAGGAGTGTAAAAAAGCGTTGTTTTTGGACGGCAATGAAGAAATGACTATGTTTTGCGATTTCTCCTGCTCAGAAAGACTTAGAAAGTTGATAATTGTGGGCAATGTAAGAAATGTCATGAGAAACAAGAATTATGAAAAAGAATTGATGTAAGTCATTGTTTCCAAGAGAAAGGGAGACAGGAGTGTAAAAAAGCGTTGTTTTTGGACGGCAATGAAGAAATGACTATGTTTTGCGATTTCTCCTGCTCAGAAAGACTTAGAAAGTTGATAATTGTGGGCAATGTTAGAAATGTCATGAGAAACAAGAATTATGTAAAAGAATTGATGTATGTCATTGTTTCCAAGAGAAAGGGAGACCGGAGTGTAAAAAAGCGTTGCTTTTGGACGGCAATGAAGAAATGACTATGTTTTGCGATTTCTCCTGCTCAGAAAGACTTAGAAAGTTGATAATTGTGGGCAATGTAAGAAATGTCATGAGAAACAAGAATTATGTAAAAGAATTGATGTAAGTCATTGTTTCCAAGAGAAAGGGAGACAGGAGTGTAAAAAAGCGTTGTTTTTGGACGGCAATGAAGAAATGACTTTGTTTTGCGATTTCTCCTGCTCAGAAAGACTTAGAAAGTTGATAATTGTGGGCAATGTTAGAAATGTCATGAGAAACAAGAATTATGTAAAAGAATTGATGTAAGTCATTGTTTCCAAGAGAAAGGGAGACCGGGCTGTAAAAAAGCATTGTTTTTGGACGGCAATGAAGAAATGACTGTTTTGCGATTTCTCTTGCTCAGAAAGACTTAGAAAGTTGATAATTGTGGGCAATGTTAGAAATGTCATGAGAAACAAGAATTATGTAAAAGAATTGATTTAAGTCATTGTTTCCAAGAGAAAGGGAGACCGGAGTGTAAAAAAGCGTTGTTTTTGGACGGCAATGAAGAAATGACTGTTTTGCGATTTCTCTTGCTCAGAAAGACTTAGAAAGTTGATAATTGTGGGCAATGTTAGAAATGTCATGAGAAACAAGAATTATGAAAAAGAATTGATGTAAGTCATTGTTTCCAAGAGAAAGGGAGACCGGAGTGTAAAAAAGCGTTGTTTTTGGACGCCAATGAAGAAATGACTATGTTTTGCGATTTCTCCTGCTCAGAAAGACTTAGAAAGTTGATAATTGTGGGCAATGTAAGAAATGTCATGAGAAACAAGAATTATGTAAAAGAATTGATGTAAGTCATTGTTTCCAAGAGAAAGGGAGACAGGAGTGTAAAAAAGCGTTGTTTTTGGACGCCAATGAAGAAATGACTGTTTTGCGATTTCTCTTGCTCAGAAAGACTTAGAAAGTTGATAATTGTGGGCAATGTTAGAAATGTCATGAGAAACAAGAATTATGTAAAAGAATTGATGTAAGTCATTGTTTCCAAGAGAAAGGGAGACCGGAGTGTAAAAAAGCGTTGCTTTTGGACGGCAATGAAGAAATGACTGTTTTGCGATTTCTCTTGCTCAGAAAGACTTAGAAAGTTGATAATTGTGGGCAATGTTAGAAATGTCATGAGAAACAAGAATTATGTAAAAGAATTGATGTAAGTCATTGTTTCCAAGAGAAAGGGAGACCGGGCTGTAAAAAAAGCATTGTTTTTGGACGGCAATGAAGAAATGACTGTTTTGCGATTTCTCTTGCTCAGAAAGACTTAGAAAGTTGATAATTGTGGGCAATGTTAGAAATGTCATGAGAAACAAGAATTATGTAAAAGAATTGATTTAAGTCATTGTTTCCAAGAGAAAGGGAGACCGGAGTGTAAAAAAGCGTTGTTTTTGGACGGCAATGAAGAAATGACTGTTTTGCGATTTCTCTTGCTCAGAAAGACTTAGAAAGTTGATAATTGTGGGCAATGTTAGAAATGTCATGAGAAACAAGAATTATGAAAAAGAATTGATGTAAGTCATTGTTTTCAAGAGAAAGGGAGACCGGAGTGTAAAAAAGCGTTGTTTTTGGACGCCAATGAAGAAATGACTATGTTTTGCGATTTCTCCTGCTCAGAAAGACTTAGAAAGTTGATAATTGTGGGCAATGTAAGAAATGTCATGAGAAACAAGAATTATGTAAAAGAATTGATGTAAGTCATTGTTTCCAAGAGAAAGGGAGACAGGAGTGTAAAAAAGCGTTGTTTTTGGACGCCAATGAAGAAATGACTGTTTTGCGATTTCTCTTGCTCAGAAAGACTTAGAAAGTTGATAATTGTGGGCAATGTTAGAAATGTCATGAGAAACAAGAATTATGTAAAAGAATTGATGTAAGTCATTGTTTCCAAGAGAAAGGGAGACCGGAGTGTAAAAAAGCGTTGTTTTTGGACGGCAATGAAGAAATGACTATGTTTTGCGATTTCTCCTGCTCAGAAAGACTTAGAAAGTTGATAATTGTGGGCAATGTTAGAAATGTCATGAGAAACAAGAATTATGTAAAAGAATTGATGTATGTCATTGTTTCCAAGAGAAAGGGAGACCGGAGTGTAAAAAAGCGTTGCTTTTGGACGGCAATGAAGAAATGACTGTTTTGCGATTTCTCTTGCTCAGAAAGACTTAGAAAGTTGATAATTGTGGGCAATGTTAGAAATGTCATGAGAAACAAGAATTATGTAAAAGAATTGATGTAAGTCATTGTTTCCAAGAGAAAGGGAGACAGGAGTGTAAAAAAGCGTTGTTTTTGGACTGCAATGAAGAAATGACTATGTTTTGCGATTTCTCCTGCTCAGAAAAACTTAGAAAGTTGATAATTGTGGGCAATGTTAGAAATGTCATGAGAAACAAGAATTATGTAAAAGAATTGATGTAAGTCATTGTTTCCAAGAGAAAGGGAGACCGGAGTGTAAAAAAGCGTTGTTTTTGGACGGCAATGAAGAAATGACTGTTTTGCGATTTCTCTTGCTCAGAAAGACTTAGAAAGTTGATAATTGTGGGCAATGTTAGAAATGTCATGAGAAACAAGAATTATGTAAAAGAATTGATGTATGTCATTGTTTCCAAGAGAAAGGGAGACCGGAGTGTAAAAAAGCGTTGTTTTTGGACGGCAATGAAGAAATGACTGTTTTGCGATTTCTCTTGCTCAGAAAGACTTAGAAAGTTGATAATTGTGGGCAATGTTAGAAATGTCATGAGAAACAAGAATTATGTAAAAGAATTGATGTAAGTCATTGTTTCCAAGAGAAAGGGAGACAGGAGTGTAAAAAGCGTTGTTTTTGGACGGCAATGAAGAAATGACTATGTTTTGCGATTTCTCCTGCTCAGAAAGACTTAGAAAGTTGATAATTGTGGCAATGTAAGAAATGTCATGAGAAACAAGAATTATGAAAAAGAATTGATGTAAGTCATTGTTTCCAAGAGAAAGGGAGACAGGAGTGTAAAAAAGCGTTGTTTTTGGACGGCAATGAAGAAATGACTATGTTTTGCGATTTCTCCTGCTCAGAAAGACTTAGAAAGTTGATAATTGTGGGCAATGTTAGAAATGTCATGAGAAACAAGAATTATGTAAAAGAATTGATGTATGTCATTGTTTCCAAGAGAAAGGGAGACCGGAGTGTAAAAAAAGCGTTGCTTTTGGACGGCAATGAAGAAATGACTATGTTTTGCGATTTCTCCTGCTCAGAAAGACTTAGAAAGTTGATAATTGTGGGCAATGTAAGAAATGTCATGAGAAACAAGAATTATGTAAAAGAATTGATGTAAGTCATTGTTTCCAAGAGAAAGGGAGACCGGAGTGTAAAAAAGCGTTGTTTTTGGACGCCAATGAAGAAATGACTGTTTTGCGATTTCTCTTGCTCAGAAAGACTTAGAAAGTTGATAATTGTGGGCAATGTTAGAAATGTCATGAGAAACAAGAATTATGTAAAAGAATTGATGTAAGTCCTTGTTTCCAAGAGAAAGGGAGACCGGAGTGTAAAAAAGCGTTGTTTTTGGACGGCAATGAAGAAATGACTATGTTTTGCGATTTCTCCTGCTCAGAAAGACTTAGAAAGTTGATAATTGTGGGCAATGTTAGAAATGTCATGAGAAACAAGAATTATGTAAAAGAATTGATGTATGTCATTGTTTCCAAGAGAAAGGGAGACCGGAGTGTAAAAAAGCGTTGCTTTTGGACGGCAATGAAGAAATGACTATGTTTTGCGATTTCTCCTGCTCAGAAAGACTTAGAAAGTTGATAATTGTGGGCAATGTTAGAAATGTCATGAGAAACAAGAATTATGTAAAAGAATTGATGTAAGTCATTGTTTCCAAGAGAAAGGGAGACAGGAGTGTAAAAAAGCGTTGTTTTTGGACGGCAATGAAGAAATGACTATGTTTGCGATTTCTCCTGCTCAGAAAGACTTAGAAAGTTGATAATTGTGGGCAATGTAAGAAATGTCATGAGAAACAAGAATTATGTAAAAGAATTGATGTAAGTCATTGTTTCCAAGAGAAAGGGAGACCGGAGTGTAAAAAAGCGTTGTTTTTGGACGGCAATGAAGAAATGACTGTTTTGCGATTTCTCTTGCTCAGAAAGACTTAGAAAGTTGATAATTGTGGGCAATGTTAGAAATGTCATGAGAAACAAGAATTATGTAAAAGAATTGATGTATGTCATTGTTTCCAAGAGAAAGGGAGACCGGAGTGTAAAAAAGCGTTGTTTTTGGACGGCAATGAAGAAATTACTGTTTTGCGATTTCTCTTGCTCAGAAAGACTTAGAAAGTTGATAATTGTGGGCAATGTTAGAAATGTCATGAGAAACAAGAATTATGTAAAAGAATTGATGTAAGTCATTGTTTCCAAGAGAAAGGGAGACAGGAGTGTAAAAAAGCGTTGTTTTTGGACGCCAATGAAGAAATGACTGTTTTGCGATTTCTCTTGCTCAGAAAGACTTAGAAAGTTGATAATTGTGGGCAATGTTAGAAATGTCATGAGAAACAAGAATTATGTAAAAGAATTGATGTAAGTCATTGTTTCCAAGAGAAAGGGAGACCGGAGTGTAAAAAAGCGTTGCTTTTGGACGGCAATGAAGAAATGACTGTTTTTCGATTTCTCTTGCTCAGAAAGACTTAGAAAGTTGATAATTGTGGGCAATGTTAGAAATGTCATGAGAAACAAGAATTATGTAAAAGAATTGATTTAAGTCATTGTTTCCAAGAGAAAGGGAGACCGGAGTGTAAAAAAGCGTTGTTTTTGGACGGCAATGAAGAAATGACTGTTTTGCGATTTCTCTTGCTCAGAAAGACTTAGAAAGTTGATAATTGTGGGCAATGTTAGAAATGTCATGAGAAACAAGAATTATGAAAAAGAATTGATGTAAGTCATTGTTTTCAAGAGAAAGGGAGACCGGAGTGTAAAAAAGCGTTGTTTTTGGACGCCAATGAAGAAATGACTATGTTTTGCGATTTCTCCTGCTCAGAAAGACTTAGAAAGTTGATAATTGTGGGCAATGTTAGAAATGTCATGAGAAACAAGAATTATGTAAAAGAATTGATGTAAGTCATTGTTTCCAAGAGAAAGGGAGACCGGAGTGTAAAAAAGCGTTGTTTTTGGACGGCAATGAAGAAATGACTGTTTTGCGATTTCTCTTGCTCAGAAAGACTTAGAAAGTTGATAATTGTGGGCAATGTTAGAAATGTCATGAGAAACAAGAATTATGTAAAAGAATTGATGTATGTCATTGTTTCCAAGAGAAAGGGAGACCGGAGTGTAAAAAAAGCGTTGTTTTTGGACGGCAATGAAGAAATTACTGTTTGCGATTTCTCTTGCTCAGAAAGACTTAGAAAGTTGATAATTGTGGGCAATGTTAGAAATGTCATGAGAAACAAGAATTATGTAAAAGAATTGATGTAAGTCATTGTTTCAAGAGAAAGGGAGACAGGAGTGTAAAAAAGCGTTGTTTTTGGACGGCAATGAAGAAATGACTATGTTTTGCGATTTCTCCTGCTCAGAAAGACTTAGAAAGTTGATAATTGTGGGCAATGTAAGAAATGTCATGAGAAACAAGAATTATGAAAAAGAATTGATGTAAGTCATTGTTTCCAAGAGAAAGGGAGACAGGAGTGTAAAAAAGCGTTGTTTTTGGACGGCAATGAAGAAATGACTATGTTTTGCGATTTCTCCTGCTCAGAAAGACTTAGAAAGTTGATAATTGTGGGCAATGTTAGAAATGTCATGAGAAATAAGAATTATGTAAAAGAATTGATGTATGTCATTGTTTCCAAGAGAAAGGGAGACCGGAGTGTAAAAAAGCGTTGCTTTTGGACGGCAATGAAGAAATGACTATGTTTTGCGATTTCTCCTGCTCAGAAAGACTTAGAAAGTTGATAATTGTGGGCAATGTAAGAAATGTCATGAGAAACAAGAATTATGTAAAAGAATTGATGTAAGTCATTGTTTCCAAGAGAAAGGGAGACCGGAGTGTAAAAAAGCGTTGTTTTTGGACGCCAATGAAGAAATGACTGTTTTGCGATTTCTCTTGCTCAGAAAGACTTAGAAAGTTGATAATTGTGGGCAATGTTAGAAATGTCATGAGAAACAAGAATTATGTAAAAGAATTGATGTAAGTCATTGTTTCCAAGAGAAAGGGAGACCGGAGTGTAAAAAAGCGTTGTTTTTGGACGGCAATGAAGAAATGACTATGTTTTGCGATTTCTCCTGCTCAGAAAGACTTAGAAAGTTGATAATTGTGGGCAATGTTAGAAATGTCATGAGAAACAAGAATTATGTAAAAGAATTGATGTATGTCATTGTTTCCAAGAGA
>NW_027448470.1:0-38896 GCF_038048845.1 Mixophyes fleayi
TTATGTAAAAGAATTGATGTAAGTCATTGTTTCCAAGAGAAAGGGAGACCGGAGTGTAAAAAAGCGTTGTTTTTGGACGGCAATGAAGAAATGACTATGTTTTGCGATTTCTCCTGCTCAGAAAGACTTAGAAAGTTGATAATTGTGGGCAATGTTAGAAATGTCATGAGAAACAAGAATTATGTAAAAGAATTGATGTAAGTCATTGTTTCCAAGAGAAAGGGAGACCGGAGTGTAAAAAAGCGTTTTTTTTGGACGGCAATGAAGAAATGACTGTTTTGCGATTTCTCTTGCTCAGAAAGACTTAGAAAGTTGATAATTGTGGGCAATGTTAGAAATGTCATGAGAAACAAGAATTATGTAAAAGAATTGATGTAAGTCATTGTTTCCAAGAGAAAGGGAGACCGGAGTGTAAAAAAGCGTTGTTTTTGGACGGCAATGAAGAAATGACTATGTTTTGTGATTTCTCCTGCTCAGAAAGACTTAGAAAGTTGATAATTGTGGGCAATGTTAGAAATGTCATGAGAAACAAGAATTATGTAAAAAAATTGATGTAAGTCATTGTTTCCAAGAGAAAGGGAGACAGGAGTGTAAAAAAGCGTTGTTTTTGGACGGCAATGAAGAAATGACTGTTTTGCGATTTCTCTTGCTCAGAAAGACTTAGAAAGTTGATAATTGTGGGCAATGTTAGAAATGTCATGAGAAACAAGAATTATGTAAAAGAATTGATGTAAGTCATTGTTTCCAAGAGAAAGGGAGACCGGAGTGTAAAAAAGCGTTGTTTTTGGACGGCAATGAAGAAATGACTATGTTTTGCGATTTCTCCTGCTCAGAAAGACTTAGAAAGTTGATAATTGTGGGCAATGTTAGAAATGTCATGAGAAACAAGAATTATGTAAAAGAATTGATGTAAGTCATTGTTTCCAAGAGAAAGGGAGACCGGAGTGTAAAAAAGCGTTGTTTTTGGACGGCAATGAAGAAATGACTGTTTTGCGATTTCTCTTGCTCAGAAAGACTTAGAAAGTTGATAATTGTGGGAAATGTTAGAAATGTCATGAGAAACAAGAATTATGTAAAAGAATTGATGTAAGTCATTGTTTCCAAGAGAAAGGGAGACCGGAGTGTAAAAAAGTGTTGTTTTTGGACGGCAATGAAGAAATGACTGTTTTGCGATTTCTCTTGCTCAGAAAGACTTAGAAAGTTGATAATTGTGGGCAATGTTAGAAATGTCATGAGAAACAAGAATTATGTAAAAGAATTGATGTAAGTCATTGTTTCCAAGAGAAAGGGAGACCGGAGTGTAAAAAAGCGTTGTTTTTGGACGGCAATGAAGAAATGACTATGTTTTGTGATTTCTCCTGCTCAGAAAGACTTAGAAAGTTGATAATTGTGGGCAATGTTAGAAATGTCATGAGAAACAAGAATTATGTAAAAAAATTGATGTAAGTCATTGTTTCCAAGAGAAAGGGAGACAGGAGTGTAAAAAAGCGTTGTTTTTGGACGGCAATGAAGAAATGACTATGTTTTGCGATTTCTCCTGCTCAGAAAGACTTAGAAAGTTGATAATTGTGGGCAATGTTAGAAATGTCATGAGAAACAAGAATTATGTAAAAGAATTGATGTAAGTCATTGTTTCCAAGAGAAAGGGAGACAGGAGTGTAAAAAAGCGTTGTTTTTGGACGGCAATGAAGAAATGACTATGTTTTGCGATTTCTCCTGCTCAGAAAGACTTAGAAAGTTGATAATTGTGGGCAATGTTAGAAATGTCATGAGAAACAAGAATTATGTAAAAGAATTGATGTAAGTCATTGTTTCCAAGAGAAAGGGAGACCGGAGTGTAAAAAAGCGTTGTTTTTGGACGGCAATGAAGAAATGACTGTTTTGCGATTTCTCTTGCTCAGAAAGACTTAGAAAGTTGATAATTGTGGGCAATGTTAGAAATGTCATGAGAAACAAGAATTATGTAAAAGAATTGATGTAAGTCATTGTTTCCAAGAGAAAGGGAGACAGGAGTGTAAAAAAGCGTTGTTTTTGGACGGCAATGAAGAAATGACTATGTTTTGCGATTTCTCCTGCTCAGAAAGACTTAGAAAGTTGATAATTGTGGGAAATGTTAGAAATGTCATGAGAAACAAGAATTATGTAAAAGAATTGATGTAAGTCATTGTTTCCAAGAGAAAGGGAGACCGGAGTGTAAAAAAGCGTTGTTTTTGGACGGCAATGAAGAAATGACTGTTTTGCGATTTCTCTTGCTCAGAAAGACTTAGAAAGTTGATAATTGTGGGCAATGTTAGAAATGTCATGAGAAACAAGAATTATGTAAAAGAATTGATGTAAGTCATTGTTTCCAAGAGAAAGGGGAGACCGGAGTGTAAAAAAGCGTTGTTTTTGGACGGCAATGAAGAAATGACTATGTTTTGCGATTTCTCCTGCTCAGAAAGACTTAGAAAGTTGATAATTGTGGTCAATGTTAGAAATGTCATGAGAAACAAGAATTATGTAAAAGAATTGATGTAAGTCATTGTTTCCAAGAGAAAGGGAGACAGGAGTGTAAAAAAGCGTTGTTTTTAGACGGCAATGAAGAAATGACTATGTTTTGCGATTTCTCCTGCTCAGAAAGACTTAGAAAGTTGATAATTGTGGGAAATGTTAGAAATGTCATGAGAAACAAGAATTATGTAAAAGAATTGATGTAAGTCATTGTTTCCAAGAGAAAGGGAGACCGGAGTGTAAAAAAGCGTTGTTTTTGGACGGCAATGAAGAAATTACTGTTTTGCGATTTCTCTTGCTCAGAAAGACTTAGAAAGTTGATAATTGTGGGCAATGTTAGAAATGTCATGAGAAACAAGAATTATGTAAAAGAATTGATGTAAGTCATTGTTTCCAAGAGAAAGGGAGACCGGAGTGTAAAAAAGCGTTGTTTTTGGACGGCAATGAAGAAATGACTATGTTTTGCGATTTCTCCTGCTCAGAAAGACTTAGAAAGTTGATAATTGTGGGCAATGTTAGAAATGTCATGAGAAACAAGAATTATGTAAAAAAATTGATGTAAGTCATTGTTTCCAAGAGAAAGGGAGACAGGAGTGTAAAAAAGCGTTGTTTTTGGACGGCAATGAAGAAATGACTATGTTTTGCGATTTCTCCTGCTCAGAAAGACTTAGAAAGTTGATAATTGTGGGCAATGTTAGAAATGTCATGAGAAACAAGAATTATGTAAAAGAATTGATGTAAGTCATTGTTTCCAAGAGAAAGGGAGACCGGAGTGTAAAAAAGCGTTGTTTTTGGACGGCAATGAAGAAATGACTGTTTTGCGATTTCTCTTGCTCAGAAAGACTTAGAAAGTTGATAATTGTGGGCAATGTTAGAAATGTCATGAGAAACAAGAATTATGTAAAAGAATTGATGTAAGTCATTGTTTCCAAGAGAAAGGGAGACCGGAGTGTAAAAAAGCGTTGTTTTTGGACGGCAATGAAGAAATGACTATGTTTTGCGATTTCTCCTGCTCAGAAAGACTTAGAAAGTTGATAATTGTGGGCAATGTTAGAAATGTCATGAGAAACAAGAATTATGTAAAAGAATTGATGTAAGTCATTGTTTCCAAGAGAAAGGGAGACCGGAGTGTAAACAAGCGTTGTTTTTGGACGGCAATGAAGAAATGACTGTTTTGCGATTTCTCTTGCTCAGAAAGACTTAGAAAGTTGATAATTGTGGGCAATGTTAGAAATGTCATGAGAAACAAGAATTATGTAAAAGAATTGATGTAAGTCATTGTTTCCAAGAGAAAGGGAGACCGGAGTGTAAAAAAGCGTTGTTTTTGGACGGCAATGAAGAAATGACTGTTTTGCGATTTCTCTTGCTCAGAAAGACTTAGAAAGTTGATAATTGTGGGAAATGTTAGAAATGTCATGAGAAACAAGAATTATGTAAAAGAATTGATGTAAGTCATTGTTTCCAAGAGAAAGGGAGACCGGAGTGTAAAAAAGTGTTGTTTTTGGACGGCAATGAAGAAATGACTGTTTTGCGATTTCTCTTGCTCAGAAAGACTTAGAAAGTTGATAATTGTGGGCAATGTTAGAAATGTCATGAGAAACAAGAATTATGTAAAAGAATTGATGTAAGTCATTGTTTCCAAGAGAAAGGGAGACCGGAGTGTAAAAAAGTGTTGTTTTTGGACGGCAATGAAGAAATGACTGTTTTGCGATTTCTCTTGCTCAGAAAGACTTAGAAAGTTGATAATTGTGGGCAATGTTAGAAATGTCATGAGAAACAAGAATTATGTAAAAGAATTGATGTAAGTCATTGTTTCCAAGAGAAAGGGAGACCGGAGTGTAAAAAAGCGTTGTTTTTGGACGGCAATGAAGAAATGACTATGTTTTGTGATTTCTCCTGCTCAGAAACACTTAGAAAGTTGATAATTGTGGGCAATGTTAGAAATGTCATGAGAAACAAGAATTATGTAAAAAAATTGATGTAAGTCATTGTTTCCAAGAGAAAGGGAGACAGGAGTGTAAAAAAGCGTTGTTTTTGGACGGCAATGAAGAAATGACTATGTTTTGCGATTTCTCCTGCTCAGAAAGACTTAGAAAGTTGATAATTGTGGGCAATGTTAGAAATGTCATGAGAAACAAGAATTATGTAAAAGAATTGATGTAAGTCATTGTTTCCAAGAGAAAGGGAGACAGGAGTGTAAAAAAGCGTTGTTTTTGGACGGCAATGAAGAAATGACTATGTTTTGCGATTTCTCCTGCTCAGAAAGACTTAGAAAGTTGATAATTGTGGGCAATGTTAGAAATGTCATGAGAAACAAGAATTATGTAAAAGAATTGATGTAAGTCATTGTTTCCAAGAGAAAGGGAGACCGGAGTGTAAAAAAGCGTTGTTTTTGGACGGCAATGAAGAAATGACTGTTTTGCGATTTCTCTTGCTCAGAAAGACTTAGAAAGTTGATAATTGTGGGCAATGTTAGAAATGTCATGAGAAACAAGAATTATGTAAAAGAATTGATGTAAGTCATTGTTTCCAAGAGAAAGGGAGACCGGAGTGTAAAAAAGCGTTGTTTTTGGACGGCAATGAAGAAATGACTGTTTTGCGATTTCTCTTGCTCAGAAAGACTTAGAAAGTTGATAATTGTGGGCAATGTTAGAAATGTCATGAGAAACAAGAATTATGTAAAAGAATTGATGTAAGTCATTGTTTCCAAGAGAAAGGGAGACCGGAGTGTAAAAAAGCGTTGTTTTTGGACGGCAATGAAGAAATGACTATGTTTTGCGATTTCTCCTGCTCAGAAAGACTTAGAAAGTTGATAATTGTGGTCAATGTTAGAAATGTCATGAGAAACAAGAATTATGTAAAAGAATTGATGTAAGTCATTGTTTCCAAGAGAAAGGGAGACAGGAGTGTAAAAAAGCGTTGTTTTTAGACGGCAATGAAGAAATTACTATGTTTTGCGATTTCTCCTGCTCAGAAAGACTTAGAAAGTTGATAATTGTGGGAAATGTTAGAAATGTCATGAGAAACAAGAATTATGTAAAAGAATTGATGTAAGTCATTGTTTCCAAGAGAAAGGGAGACCGGAGTGTAAAAAAGCGTTGTTTTTGGACGGCAATGAAGAAATTACTGTTTTGCGATTTCTCTTGCTCAGAAAGACTTAGAAAGTTGATAATTGTGGGCAATGTTAGAAATGTCATGAGAAACAAGAATTATGTAAAAGAATTGATGTAAGTCATTGTTTCCAAGAGAAAGGGAGACCGGAGTGTAAAAAAGCGTTGTTTTTGGACGGCAATGAAGAAATGACTATGTTTTGCGATTTCTCCTGCTCAGAAAGACTTAGAAAGTTGATAATTGTGGGAAATGTTAGAAATGTCATGAGAAACAAGAATTATGTAAAAGAATTGATGTAAGTCATTGTTTCCAAGAGAAAGGGAGACCGGAGTGTAAAAAAGTGTTGTTTTTGGACGGCAATGAAGAAATGACTATGTTTTGCGATTTCTCCTGCTCAGAAAGACTTAGAAAGTTGATAATTGTGGGCAATGTTAGAAATGTCATGAGAAACAAGAATTATGTAAAAGAATTGATGTAAGTCATTGTTTCCAAGAGAAAGGGAGACAGGAGTGTAAAAAAGCGTTGTTTTTGGACGGCAATGAAGAAATGACTATGTATTGCGATTTCTCCTGCTCAGAAAGACTTAGAAAGTTGATAATTGTGGGCAATGTTAGAAATGTCATGAGAAACAAGAATTATGTAAAAGAATTGATGTAAGTCATTGTTTCCAAGAGAAAGGGAGACCGGAGTGTAAAAAAGCGTTGTTTTTGGACGGCAATGAAGAAATGACTGTTTTGCGATTTCTCTTGCTCAGAAAGACTTAGAAAGTTGATAATTGTGGGCAATGTTAGAAATGTCATGAGAAACAAGAATTATGTAAAAGAATTGATGTAAGTCATTGTTTCCAAGAGAAAGGGAGACAGGAGTGTAAAAAAGCGTTGTTTTTGGACGGCAATGAAGAAATGACTATGTTTTGCGATTTCTCCTGCTCAGAAAGACTTAGAAAGTTGATAATTGTGGGAAATGTTAGAAATGTCATGAGAAACAAGAATTATGTAAAAGAATTGATGTAAGTCATTGTTTCCAAGAGAAAGGGAGACCGGAGTGTAAAAAAGCGTTGTTTTTGGACGGCAATGAAGAAATGACTGTTTTGCGATTTCTCTTGCTCAGAAAGACTTAGAAAGTTGATAATTGTGGGCAATGTTAGAAATGTCATGAGAAACAAGAATTATGTAAAAGAATTGATGTAAGTCATTGTTTCCAAGAAAAAGGGAGACCGGAGTGTAAAAAAGCGTTGTTTTTGGACGGCAATGAAGAAATGACTATGTTTTGCGATTTCTCCTGCTCAGAAAGACTTAGAAAGTTGATAATTGTGGGCAATGTTAGAAATGTCATGAGAAACAAGAATTATGTAAAAGAATTGATGTAAGTCATTGTTTCCAAGAGAAAGGGAGACCGGAGTGTAAACAAGCGTTGTTTTTGGACGGCAATGAAGAAATGACTGTTTTGCGATTTCTCTTGCTCAGAAAGACTTAGAAAGTTGATAATTGTGGGCAATGTTAGAAATGTCATGAGAAACAAGAATTATGTAAAAGAATTGATGTAAGTCATTGTTTCCAAGAGAAAGGGAGACCGGAGTGTAAAAAAGCGTTGTTTTTGGACGGCAATGAAGAAATGACTGTTTTGCGATTTCTCTTGCTCAGAAAGACTTAGAAAGTTGATAATTGTGGGAAATGTTAGAAATGTCATGAGAAACAAGAATTATGTAAAAGAATTGATGTAAGTCATTGTTTCCAAGAGAAAGGGAGACCGGAGTGTAAAAAAGTGTTGTTTTTGGACGGCAATGAAGAAATGACTGTTTTGCGATTTCTCTTGCTCAGAAAGACTTAGAAAGTTGATAATTGTGGGCAATGTTAGAAATGTCATGAGAAACAAGAATTATGTAAAAGAATTGATGTAAGTCATTGTTTCCAAGAGAAAGGGAGACCGGAGTGTAAAAAAGCGTTGTTTTTGGACGGCAATGAAGAAATGACTATGTTTTGCGATTTCTCCTGCTCAGAAAGACTTAGAAAGTTGATAATTGTGGGCAATGTTAGAAATGTCATGAGAAACAAGAATTATGTAAAAGAATTGATGTAAGTCATTGTTTCCAAGAGAAAGGGAGACCGGAGTGTAAAAAAGCGTTTTTTTTGGACGGCAATGAAGAAATGACTGTTTTGCGATTTCTCTTGCTCAGAAAGACTTAGAAAGTTGATAATTGTGGGCAATGTTAGAAATGTCATGAGAAACAAGAATTATGTAAAAGAATTGATGTAAGTCATTGTTTCCAAGAGAAAGGGAGACCGGAGTGTAAAAAAGCGTTGTTTTTGGACGGCAATGAAGAAATGACTATGTTTTGTGATTTCTCCTGCTCAGAAAGACTTAGAAAGTTGATAATTGTGGGCAATGTTAGAAATGTCATGAGAAACAAGAATTATGTAAAAAAATTGATGTAAGTCATTGTTTCCAAGAGAAAGGGAGACAGGAGTGTAAAAAAGCGTTGTTTTTGGACGGCAATGAAGAAATGACTGTTTTGCGATTTCTCTTGCTCAGAAAGACTTAGAAAGTTGATAATTGTGGGCAATGTTAGAAATGTCATGAGAAACAAGAATTATGTAAAAGAATTGATGTAAGTCATTGTTTCCAAGAGAAAGGGAGACCGGAGTGTAAAAAAGCGTTGTTTTTGGACGGCAATGAAGAAATGACTATGTTTTGCGATTTCTCCTGCTCAGAAAGACTTAGAAAGTTGATAATTGTGGGCAATGTTAGAAATGTCATGAGAAACAAGAATTATGTAAAAGAATTGATGTAAGTCATTGTTTCCAAGAGAAAGGGAGACCGGAGTGTAAAAAAGCGTTGTTTTTGGACGGCAATGAAGAAATGACTGTTTTGCGATTTCTCTTGCTCAGAAAGACTTAGAAAGTTGATAATTGTGGGAAATGTTAGAAATGTCATGAGAAACAAGAATTATGTAAAAGAATTGATGTAAGTCATTGTTTCCAAGAGAAAGGGAGACCGGAGTGTAAAAAAGTGTTGTTTTTGGACGGCAATGAAGAAATGACTGTTTTGCGATTTCTCTTGCTCAGAAAGACTTAGAAAGTTGATAATTGTGGGCAATGTTAGAAATGTCATGAGAAACAAGAATTATGTAAAAGAATTGATGTAAGTCATTGTTTCCAAGAGAAAGGGAGACCGGAGTGTAAAAAAGCGTTGTTTTTGGACGGCAATGAAGAAATGACTATGTTTTGTGATTTCTCCTGCTCAGAAAGACTTAGAAAGTTGATAATTGTGGGCAATGTTAGAAATGTCATGAGAAACAAGAATTATGTAAAAAAATTGATGTAAGTCATTGTTTCCAAGAGAAAGGGAGACAGGAGTGTAAAAAAGCGTTGTTTTTGGACGGCAATGAAGAAATGACTATGTTTTGCGATTTCTCCTGCTCAGAAAGACTTAGAAAGTTGATAATTGTGGGCAATGTTAGAAATGTCATGAGAAACAAGAATTATGTAAAAGAATTGATGTAAGTCATTGTTTCCAAGAGAAAGGGAGACAGGAGTGTAAAAAAGCGTTGTTTTTGGACGGCAATGAAGAAATGACTATGTTTTGCGATTTCTCCTGCTCAGAAAGACTTAGAAAGTTGATAATTGTGGGCAATGTTAGAAATGTCATGAGAAACAAGAATTATGTAAAAGAATTGATGTAAGTCATTGTTTCCAAGAGAAAGGGAGACCGGAGTGTAAAAAAGCGTTGTTTTTGGACGGCAATGAAGAAATGACTGTTTTGCGATTTCTCTTGCTCAGAAAGACTTAGAAAGTTGATAATTGTGGGCAATGTTAGAAATGTCATGAGAAACAAGAATTATGTAAAAGAATTGATGTAAGTCATTGTTTCCAAGAGAAAGGGAGACAGGAGTGTAAAAAAGCGTTGTTTTTGGACGGCAATGAAGAAATGACTATGTTTTGCGATTTCTCCTGCTCAGAAAGACTTAGAAAGTTGATAATTGTGGGAAATGTTAGAAATGTCATGAGAAACAAGAATTATGTAAAAGAATTGATGTAAGTCATTGTTTCCAAGAGAAAGGGAGACCGGAGTGTAAAAAAGCGTTGTTTTTGGACGGCAATGAAGAAATGACTGTTTTGCGATTTCTCTTGCTCAGAAAGACTTAGAAAGTTGATAATTGTGGGCAATGTTAGAAATGTCATGAGAAACAAGAATTATGTAAAAGAATTGATGTAAGTCATTGTTTCCAAGAGAAAGGGAGACCGGAGTGTAAAAAAGCGTTGTTTTTGGACGGCAATGAAGAAATGACTATGTTTTGCGATTTCTCCTGCTCAGAAAGACTTAGAAAGTTGATAATTGTGGTCAATGTTAGAAATGTCATGAGAAACAAGAATTATGTAAAAGAATTGATGTAAGTCATTGTTTCCAAGAGAAAGGGAGACAGGAGTGTAAAAAAGCGTTGTTTTTAGACGGCAATGAAGAAATGACTATGTTTTGCGATTTCTCCTGCTCAGAAAGACTTAGAAAGTTGATAATTGTGGGAAATGTTAGAAATGTCATGAGAAACAAGAATTATGTAAAAGAATTGATGTAAGTCATTGTTTCCAAGAGAAAGGGAGACCGGAGTGTAAAAAAGCGTTGTTTTTGGACGGCAATGAAGAAATTACTGTTTTGCGATTTCTCTTGCTCAGAAAGACTTAGAAAGTTGATAATTGTGGGCAATGTTAGAAATGTCATGAGAAACAAGAATTATGTAAAAGAATTGATGTAAGTCATTGTTTCCAAGAGAAAGGGAGACCGGAGTGTAAAAAAGCGTTGTTTTTGGACGGCAATGAAGAAATGACTATGTTTTGCGATTTCTCCTGCTCAGAAAGACTTAGAAAGTTGATAATTGTGGGCAATGTTAGAAATGTCATGAGAAACAAGAATTATGTAAAAAAATTGATGTAAGTCATTGTTTCCAAGAGAAAGGGAGACAGGAGTGTAAAAAAGCGTTGTTTTTGGACGGCAATGAAGAAATGACTATGTTTTGCGATTTCTCCTGCTCAGAAAGACTTAGAAAGTTGATAATTGTGGGCAATGTTAGAAATGTCATGAGAAACAAGAATTATGTAAAAGAATTGATGTAAGTCATTGTTTCCAAGAGAAAGGGAGACCGGAGTGTAAAAAAGCGTTGTTTTTGGACGGCAATGAAGAAATGACTGTTTTGCGATTTCTCTTGCTCAGAAAGACTTAGAAAGTTGATAATTGTGGGCAATGTTAGAAATGTCATGAGAAACAAGAATTATGTAAAAGAATTGATGTAAGTCATTGTTTCCAAGAGAAAGGGAGACCGGAGTGTAAAAAAGCGTTGTTTTTGGACGGCAATGAAGAAATGACTATGTTTTGCGATTTCTCCTGCTCAGAAAGACTTAGAAAGTTGATAATTGTGGGCAATGTTAGAAATGTCATGAGAAACAAGAATTATGTAAAAGAATTGATGTAAGTCATTGTTTCCAAGAGAAAGGGAGACCGGAGTGTAAACAAGCGTTGTTTTTGGACGGCAATGAAGAAATGACTGTTTTGCGATTTCTCTTGCTCAGAAAGACTTAGAAAGTTGATAATTGTGGGCAATGTTAGAAATGTCATGAGAAACAAGAATTATGTAAAAGAATTGATGTAAGTCATTGTTTCCAAGAGAAAGGGAGACCGGAGTGTAAAAAAGCGTTGTTTTTGGACGGCAATGAAGAAATGACTGTTTTGCGATTTCTCTTGCTCAGAAAGACTTAGAAAGTTGATAATTGTGGGAAATGTTAGAAATGTCATGAGAAACAAGAATTATGTAAAAGAATTGATGTAAGTCATTGTTTCCAAGAGAAAGGGAGACCGGAGTGTAAAAAAGTGTTGTTTTTGGACGGCAATGAAGAAATGACTGTTTTGCGATTTCTCTTGCTCAGAAAGACTTAGAAAGTTGATAATTGTGGGCAATGTTAGAAATGTCATGAGAAACAAGAATTATGTAAAAGAATTGATGTAAGTCATTGTTTCCAAGAGAAAGGGAGACCGGAGTGTAAAAAAGTGTTGTTTTTGGACGGCAATGAAGAAATGACTGTTTTGCGATTTCTCTTGCTCAGAAAGACTTAGAAAGTTGATAATTGTGGGCAATGTTAGAAATGTCATGAGAAACAAGAATTATGTAAAAGAATTGATGTAAGTCATTGTTTCCAAGAGAAAGGGAGACCGGAGTGTAAAAAAGCGTTGTTTTTGGACGGCAATGAAGAAATGACTATGTTTTGTGATTTCTCCTGCTCAGAAACACTTAGAAAGTTGATAATTGTGGGCAATGTTAGAAATGTCATGAGAAACAAGAATTATGTAAAAAAATTGATGTAAGTCATTGTTTCCAAGAGAAAGGGAGACAGGAGTGTAAAAAAGCGTTGTTTTTGGACGGCAATGAAGAAATGACTATGTTTTGCGATTTCTCCTGCTCAGAAAGACTTAGAAAGTTGATAATTGTGGGCAATGTTAGAAATGTCATGAGAAACAAGAATTATGTAAAAGAATTGATGTAAGTCATTGTTTCCAAGAGAAAGGGAGACAGGAGTGTAAAAAAGCGTTGTTTTTGGACGGCAATGAAGAAATGACTATGTTTTGCGATTTCTCCTGCTCAGAAAGACTTAGAAAGTTGATAATTGTGGGCAATGTTAGAAATGTCATGAGAAACAAGAATTATGTAAAAGAATTGATGTAAGTCATTGTTTCCAAGAGAAAGGGAGACCGGAGTGTAAAAAAGCGTTGTTTTTGGACGGCAATGAAGAAATGACTGTTTTGCGATTTCTCTTGCTCAGAAAGACTTAGAAAGTTGATAATTGTGGGCAATGTTAGAAATGTCATGAGAAACAAGAATTATGTAAAAGAATTGATGTAAGTCATTGTTTCCAAGAGAAAGGGAGACCGGAGTGTAAAAAAGCGTTGTTTTTGGACGGCAATGAAGAAATGACTGTTTTGCGATTTCTCTTGCTCAGAAAGACTTAGAAAGTTGATAATTGTGGGCAATGTTAGAAATGTCATGAGAAACAAGAATTATGTAAAAGAATTGATGTAAGTCATTGTTTCCAAGAGAAAGGGAGACCGGAGTGTAAAAAAGCGTTGTTTTTGGACGGCAATGAAGAAATGACTATGTTTTGCGATTTCTCCTGCTCAGAAAGACTTAGAAAGTTGATAATTGTGGTCAATGTTAGAAATGTCATGAGAAACAAGAATTATGTAAAAGAATTGATGTAAGTCATTGTTTCCAAGAGAAAGGGAGACAGGAGTGTAAAAAAGCGTTGTTTTTAGACGGCAATGAAGAAATTACTATGTTTTGCGATTTCTCCTGCTCAGAAAGACTTAGAAAGTTGATAATTGTGGGAAATGTTAGAAATGTCATGAGAAACAAGAATTATGTAAAAGAATTGATGTAAGTCATTGTTTCCAAGAGAAAGGGAGACCGGAGTGTAAAAAAGCGTTGTTTTTGGACGGCAATGAAGAAATTACTGTTTTGCGATTTCTCTTGCTCAGAAAGACTTAGAAAGTTGATAATTGTGGGCAATGTTAGAAATGTCATGAGAAACAAGAATTATGTAAAAGAATTGATGTAAGTCATTGTTTCCAAGAGAAAGGGAGACCGGAGTGTAAAAAAGCGTTGTTTTTGGACGGCAATGAAGAAATGACTATGTTTTGCGATTTCTCCTGCTCAGAAAGACTTAGAAAGTTGATAATTGTGGGCAATGTTAGAAATGTCATGAGAAACAAGAATTATGTAAAAAAATTGATGTAAGTCATTGTTTCCAAGAGAAAGGGAGACAGGAGTGTAAAAAAGCGTTGTTTTTGGACGGCAATGAAGAAATGACTATGTTTTGCGATTTCTCCTGCTCAGAAAGACTTAGAAAGTTGATAATTGTGGGCAATGTTAGAAATGTCATGAGAAACAAGAATTATGTAAAAGAATTGATGTAAGTCATTGTTTCCAAGAGAAAGGGAGACAGGAGTGTAAAAAAGCGTTGTTTTTGGACGGCAATGAAGAAATGACTATGTTTTGCGATTTCTCCTGCTCAGAAAGACTTAGAAAGTTGATAATTGTGGGCAATGTTAGAAATGTCATGAGAAACAAGAATTATGTAAAAGAATTGATGTAAGTCATTGTTTCCAAGAGAAAGGGAGACCGGAGTGTAAAAAAGCGTTGTTTTTGGACGGCAATGAAGAAATGACTGTTTTGCGATTTCTCTTGCTCAGAAAGACTTAGAAAGTTGATAATTGTGGGCAATGTTAGAAATGTCATGAGAAACAAGAATTATGTAAAAGAATTGATGTAAGTCATTGTTTCCAAGAGAAAGGGAGACCGGAGTGTAAAAAAGCGTTGTTTTTGGACGGCAATGAAGAAATGACTGTTTTGCGATTTCTCTTGCTCAGAAAGACTTAGAAAGTTGATAATTGTGGGCAATGTTAGAAATGTCATGAGAAACAAGAATTATGTAAAAGAATTGATGTAAGTCATTGTTTCCAAGAGAAAGGGAGACCGGAGTGTAAAAAAGCGTTGTTTTTGGACGGCAATGAAGAAATGACTATGTTTTGCGATTTCTCCTGCTCAGAAAGACTTAGAAAGTTGATAATTGTGGGCAATGTTAGAAATGTCATGAGAAACAAGAATTATGTAAAAGAATTGATGTAAGTCATTGTTTCCAAGAGAAAGGGAGACCGGAGTGTAAAAAAGCGTTGTTTTTGGACGGCAATGAAGAAATGACTGTTTTGCGATTTCTCTTGCTCAGAAAGACTTAGAAAGTTGATAATTGTGGGCAATGTTAGAAATGTCATGAGAAACAAGAATTATGTAAAAAAATTGATGTAAGTCATTGTTTCCAAGAGAAAGGGAGACAGGAGTGTAAAAAAGCGTTGTTTTTGGACGGCAATGAAGAAATGACTATGTTTTGCGATTTCTCCTGCTCAGAAAGACTTAGAAAGTTGATAATTGTGGGCAATGTTAGAAATGTCATGAGAAACAAGAATTATGTAAAAGAATTGATGTAAGTCATTGTTTCCAAGAGAAAGGGAGACAGGAGTGTAAAAAAGCGTTGTTTTTGGACGGCAATGAAGAAATGACTATGTTTTGCGATTTCTCCTGCTCAGAAAGACTTAGAAAGTTGATAATTGTGGGCAATGTTAGAAATGTCATGAGAAACAAGAATTATGTAAAAGAATTGATGTAAGTCATTGTTTCCAAGAGAAAGGGAGACCGGAGTGTAAAAAAGCGTTGTTTTTGGACGGCAATGAAGAAATGACTGTTTTGCGATTTCTCTTGCTCAGAAAGACTTAGAAAGTTGATAATTGTGGGCAATGTTAGAAATGTCATGAGAAACAAGAATTATGTAAAAGAATTGATGTAAGTCATTGTTTCCAAGAGAAAGGGAGACCGGAGTGTAAAAAAAGCGTTGTTTTTGGACGGCAATGAAGAAATGACTATGTTTTGCGATTTCTCCTGCTCAGAAAGACTTAGAAAGTTGATAATTGTGGGCAATGTTAGAAATGTCATGAGAAACAAGAATTATGTAAAAGAATTGATGTAAGTCATTGTTTCCAAGAGAAAGGGAGACCGGAGTGTAAAAAAGCGTTGTTTTTGGACGGCAATGAAGAAATGACTGTTTTGCGATTTCTCTTGCTCAGAAAGACTTAGAAAGTTGATAATTGTGGGCAATGTTAGAAATGTCATGAGAAACAAGAATTATGTAAAAGAATTGATGTAAGTCATTGTTTCCAAGAGAAAGGGAGACAGGAGTGTAAAAAAGCGTTGTTTTTGGACGGCAATGAAGAAATGACTATGTTTTGCGATTTCTCCTGCTCAGAAAGACTTAGAAAGTTGATAATTGTGGGCAATGTTAGAAATGTCATGAGAAACAAGAATTATGTAAAAGAATTGATGTAAGTCATTGTTTCCAAGAGAAAGGGAGACAGGAGTGTAAAAAAGCGTTGTTTTTGGACGGCAATGAAGAAATGACTATGTTTTGCGATTTCTCCTGCTCAGAAAGACTTAGAAAGTTGATAATTGTGGGCAATGTTAGAAATGTCATGAGAAACAAGAATTATGTAAAAGAATTGATGTAAGTCATTGTTTCCAAGAGAAAGGGAGACCGGAGTGTAAAAAAGCGTTGTTTTTGGACGGCAATGAAGAAATGACTGTTTTGCGATTTCTCTTGCTCAGAAAGACTTAGAAAGTTGATAATTGCTGGCAATGTTAGAAATGTCATGAGAAACAAGAATTATGTAAAAGAATTGATGTAAGTCATTGTTTCCAAGAGAAAGGGAGACAGGAGTGTAAAAAAGCGTTGTTTTTGGACGGCAATGAAGAAATGACTATGTTTTGCGATTTCTCCTGCTCAGAAAGACTTAGAAAGTTGATAATTGTGGGCAATGTTAGAAATGTCATGAGAAACAAGAATTATGTAAAAGAATTGATGTAAGTCATTGTTTCCAAGAGAAAGGGAGACAGGAGTGTAAAAAAGCGTTGTTTTTGGACGGCAATGAAGAAATGACTATGTTTTGCGATTTCTCCTGCTCAGAAAGACTTAGAAAGTTGATAATTGTGGGCAATGTTAGAAATGTCATGAGAAACAAGAATTATGTAAAAGAATTGATGTAAGTCATTGTTTCCAAGAGAAAGGGAGACAGGAGTGTAAAAAAGCGTTGTTTTTGGACGGCAATGAAGAAATGACTATGTTTTGCGATTTCTCCTGCTCAGAAAGACTTAGAAAGTTGATAATTGTGGGCAATGTTAGAAATGTCATGAGAAACAAGAATTATGTAAAAGAATTGATGTAAGTCATTGTTTCCAAGAGAAAGGGAGACCGGAGTGTAAAAAAGCGTTGTTTTTGGACGGCAATGAAGAAATGACTGTTTTGCGATTTCTCTTGCTCAGAAAGACTTAGAAAGTTGATAATTGTGGGCAATGTTAGAAATGTCATGAGAAACAAGAATTATGTAAAAGAATTGATGTAAGTCATTGTTTCCAAGAGAAAGGGAGACCGGAGTGTAAAAAAGCGTTGTTTTTGGACGGCAATGAAGAAATGACTATGTTTTGCGATTTCTCCTGCTCAGAAAGACTTAGAAAGTTGATAATTGTGGGCAATGTTAGAAATGTCATGAGAAACAAGAATTATGTAAAAGAATTGATGTAAGTCATTGTTTCCAAGAGAAAGGGAGACAGGAGTGTAAAAAAGCGTTGTTTTTGGACGGCAATGAAGAAATGACTATGTTTTGCGATTTCTCCTGCTCAGAAAGACTTAGAAAGTTGATAATTGTGGGCAATGTTAGAAATGTCATGAGAAACAAGAATTATGTAAAAGAATTGATGTAAGTCATTGTTTCCAAGAGAAAGGGAGACAGGAGTGTAAAAAAGCGTTGTTTTTGGACGGCAATGAAGAAATGACTATTGTTTTGCGATTTCTCCTGCTCAGAAAGACTTAGAAAGTTGATAATTGTGGGCAATGTTAGAAATGTCATGAGAAACAAGAATTATGTAAAAGAATTGATGTAAGTCATTGTTTCCAAGAGAAAGGGAGACCGGAGTGTAAAAAAGCGTTGTTTTTGGACGGCAATGAAGAAATGACTGTTTTGCGATTTCTCTTGCTCAGAAAGACTTAGAAAGTTGATAATTGCTGGCAATGTTAGAAATGTCATGAGAAACAAGAATTATGTAAAAGAATTGATGTAAGTCATTGTTTCCAAGAGAAAGGGAGACAGGAGTGTAAAAAAGCGTTGTTTTTGGACGGCAATGAAGAAATGACTATGTTTTGCGATTTCTCCTGCTCAGAAAGACTTAGAAAGTTGATAATTGTGGGAAATGTTAGAAATGTCATGAGAAACAAGAATTATGTAAAAGAATTGATGTAAGTCATTGTTTCCAAGAGAAAGGGAGACCGGAGTGTAAAAAAGCGTTGTTTTTGGACGGCAATGAAGAAATGACTGTTTTGCGATTTCTCTTGCTCAGAAAGACTTAGAAAGTTGATAATTGTGGGCAATGTTAGAAATGTCATGAGAAACAAGAATTATGTAAAAGAATTGATGTAAGTCATTGTTTCCAAGAGAAAGGGAGACCGGAGTGTAAAAAAGCGTTGTTTTTGGACGGCAATGAAGAAATGACTATGTTTTGCGATTTCTCCTGCTCAGAAAGACTTAGAAAGTTGATAATTGTAGGCAATGTTAGAAATGTCATGAGAAACAAGAATTATGTAAAAGAATTGATGTAAGTCATTGTTTCAAGAGAAAGGGAGACCGGAGTGTAAAAAAGCGTTGTTTTTGGACGGCAATGAAGAAATGACTGTTTTGCGATTTCTCTTGCTCAGAAAGACTTAGAAAGTTGATAATTGTGGGCAATGTTAGAAATGTCATGAGAAACAAGAATTATGTAAAAGAATTGATGTAAGTCATTGTTTCCAAGAGAAAGGGAGACCGGAGTGTAAAAAAGCGTTGTTTTTGGACGGCAATGAAGAAATGACTATGTTTTGCGATTTCTCCTGCTCAGAAAGACTTAGAAAGTTGATAATTGTGGTCAATGTTAGAAATGTCATGAGAAACAAGAATTATGTAAAAGAATTGATGTAAGTCATTGTTTCCAAGAGAAAGGGAGACAGGAGTGTAAAAAAGCGTTGTTTTTAGACGGCAATGAAGAAATGACTATGTTTTGCGATTTCTCCTGCTCAGAAAGACTTAGAAAGTTGATAATTGTGGGAAATGTTAGAAATGTCATGAGAAACAAGAATTATGT
Organism: Mixophyes fleayi; assembly: GCF_038048845.1. Taxonomy (NCBI): domain Eukaryota; kingdom Metazoa; phylum Chordata; class Amphibia; order Anura; family Limnodynastidae; genus Mixophyes; species Mixophyes fleayi. Next base: position 18,356 of record NW_027448470.1, read on the forward strand.
AAAAGAATTGATGTAAGTCATTGTTTCCAAGAGAAAGGGAGACCGGAGTGTAAAAAAGTGTTGTTTTTGGACGGCAATGAAGAAATGACTATGTTTTGCGATTTCTCCTGCTCAGAAAGACTTAGAAAGTTGATAATTGTGGGCAATGTTAGAAATGTCATGAGAAACAAGAATTATGTAAAAGAATTGATGTAAGTCATTGTTTCCAAGAGAAAGGGAGACAGGAGTGTAAAAAAGCGTTGTTTTTGGACGGCAATGAAGAAATGACTATGTATTGCGATTTCTCCTGCTCAGAAAGACTTAGAAAGTTGATAATTGTGGGCAATGTTAGAAATGTCATGAGAAACAAGAATTATGTAAAAGAATTGATGTAAGTCATTGTTTCCAAGAGAAAGGGAGACCGGAGTGTAAAAAAGCGTTGTTTTTAGACGGCAATGAAGAAATGACTGTTTTGCGATTTCTCTTGCTCAGAAAGACTTAGAAAGTTGATAATTGTGGGCAATGTTAGAAATGTCATGAGAAACAAGAATTATGTAAAAGAATTGATGTAAGTCATTGTTTCCAAGAGAAAGGGAGACAGGAGTGTAAAAAAGCGTTGTTTTTGGACGGCAATGAAGAAATGACTATGTTTTGCGATTTCTCCTGCTCAGAAAGACTTAGAAAGTTGATAATTGTGGGAAATGTTAGAAATGTCATGAGAAACAAGAATTATGTAAAAGAATTGATGTAAGTCATTGTTTCCAAGAGAAAGGGAGACCGGAGTGTAAAAAAGCGTTGTTTTTGGACGGCAATGAAGAAATGACTGTTTTGCGATTTCTCTTGCTCAGAAAGACTTAGAAAGTTGATAATTGTGGGCAATGTTAGAAATGTCATGAGAAACAAGAATTATGTAAAAGAATTGATGTAAGTCATTGTTTCCAAGAGAAAGGGAGACCGGAGTGTAAAAAAGCGTTGTTTTTGGACGGCAATGAAGAAATGACTGTTTTGCGATTTCTCTTGCTCAGAAAGACTTAGAAAGTTGATAATTGTGGGCAATGTTAGAAATGTCATGAGAAACAAGAATTATGTAAAAGAATTGATGTAAGTCATTGTTTCCAAGAGAAAGGGAGACCGGAGTGTAAAAAAGTGTTGTTTTTGGACGGCAATGAAGAAATGACTGTTTTGCGATTTCTCTTGCTCAGAAAGACTTAGAAAGTTGATAATTGTGGGCAATGTTAGAAATGTCATGAGAAACAAGAATTATGTAAAAGAATTGATGTAAGTCATTGTTTCCAAGAGAAAGGGAGACCGGAGTGTAAAAAAGCGTTGTTTTTTGGACGGCAATGAAGAAATGACTATGTTTTGCGATTTCTCCTGCTCAGAAAGACTTAGAAAGTTGATAATTGTGGTCAATGTTAGAAATGTCATGAGAAACAAGAATTATGTAAAAGAATTGATGTAAGTCATTGTTTCCAAGAGAAAGGGAGACAGGAGTGTAAAAAAGCGTTGTTTTTAGACGGCAATGAAGAAATGACTATGTTTTGCGATTTCTCCTGCTCAGAAAGACTTAGAAAGTTGATAATTGTGGGAAATGTTAGAAATGTCATGAGAAACAAGAATTATGTAAAAGAATTGATGTAAGTCATTGTTTCCAAGAGAAAGGGAGACCGGAGTGTAAAAAAGCGTTTTTTTTGGACGGCAATGAAGAAATGACTGTTTTGCGATTTCTCTTGCTCAGAAAGACTTAGAAAGTTGATAATTGTGGGCAATGTTAGAAATGTCATGAGAAACAAGAATTATGTAAAAGAATTGATGTAAGTCATTGTTTCCAAGAGAAAGGGAGACCGGAGTGTAAAAAAGCGTTGTTTTTGGACGGCAATGAAGAAATGACTATGTTTTGTGATTTCTCCTGCTCAGAAAGACTTAGAAAGTTGATAATTGTGGGCAATGTTAGAAATGTCATGAGAAACAAGAATTTTGTAAAAAAATTGATGTAAGTCATTGTTTCCAAGAGAAAGGGAGACAGGAGTGTAAAAAAGCGTTGTTTTTGGACGGCAATGAAGAAATGACTATGTTTTGCGATTTCTCCTGCTCAGAAAGACTTAGAAAGTTGATAATTGTGGGCAATGTTAGAAATGTCATGAGAAACAAGAATTATGTAAAAGAATTGATGTAAGTCATTGTTTCCAAGAGAAAGGGAGACAGGAGTGTAAAAAAGCGTTGTTTTTGGACGGCAATGAAGAAATGACTATGTTTTGCGATTTCTCCTGCTCAGAAAGACTTAGAAAGTTGATAATTGTGGGCAATGTTAGAAATGTCATGAGAAACAAGAATTATGTAAAAGAATTGATGTAAGTCATTGTTTCCAAGAGAAAGGGAGACCGGAGTGTAAAAAAGCGTTGTTTTTGGACGGCAATGAAGAAATGACTGTTTTGCGATTTCTCTTGCTCAGAAAGACTTAGAAAGTTGATAATTGTGGGCAATGTTAGAAATGTCATGAGAAACAAGAATTATGTAAAAGAATTGATGTAAGTCATTGTTTCCAAGAGAAAGGGAGACAGGAGTGTAAAAAAGCGTTGTTTTTGGACGGCAATGAAGAAATGACTATGTTTTGCGATTTCTCCTGCTCAGAAAGACTTAGAAAGTTGATAATTGTGGGAAATGTTAGAAATGTCATGAGAAACAAGAATTATGTAAAAGAATTGATGTAAGTCATTGTTTCCAAGAGAAAGGGAGACCGGAGTGTAAAAAAGCGTTGTTTTTGGACGGCAATGAAGAAATGACTGTTTTGCGATTTCTCTTGCTCAGAAAGACTTAGAAAGTTGATAATTGTGGGCAATGTTAGAAATGTCATGAGAAACAAGAATTATGTAAAAGAATTGATGTAAGTCATTGTTTCCAAGAGAAAGGGAGACCGGAGTGTAAAAAAGCGTTGTTTTTGGACGGCAATGAAGAAATGACTATGTTTTGCGATTTCTCCTGCTCAGAAAGACTTAGAAAGTTGATAATTGTGGTCAATGTTAGAAATGTCATGAGAAACAAGAATTATGTAAAAGAATTGATGTAAGTCATTGTTTCCAAGAGAAAGGGAGACAGGAGTGTAAAAAAGCGTTGTTTTTAGACGGCAATGAAGAAATGACTATGTTTTGCGATTTCTCCTGCTCAGAAAGACTTAGAAAGTTGATAATTGTGGGAAATGTTAGAAATGTCATGAGAAACAAGAATTATGTAAAAGAATTGATGTAAGTCATTGTTTCCAAGAGAAAGGGAGACCGGAGTGTAAAAAAGCGTTGTTTTTGGACGGCAATGAAGAAATTACTGTTTTGCGATTTCTCTTGCTCAGAAAGACTTAGAAAGTTGATAATTGTGGGCAATGTTAGAAATGTCATGAGAAACAAGAATTATGTAAAAGAATTGATGTAAGTCATTGTTTCCAAGAGAAAGGGAGACCGGAGTGTAAAAAAGCGTTGTTTTTGGACGGCAATGAAGAAATGACTATGTTTTGCGATTTCTCCTGCTCAGAAAGACTTAGAAAGTTGATAATTGTGGGCAATGTTAGAAATGTCATGAGAAACAAGAATTATGTAAAAAAATTGATGTAAGTCATTGTTTCCAAGAGAAAGGGAGACAGGAGTGTAAAAAAAGCGTTGTTTTTGGACGGCAATGAAGAAATGACTATGTTTTGCGATTTCTCCTGCTCAGAAAGACTTAGAAAGTTGATAATTGTGGGCAATGTTAGAAATGTCATGAGAAACAAGAATTATGTAAAAGAATTGATGTAAGTCATTGTTTCCAAGAGAAAGGGAGACAGGAGTGTAAAAAAGCGTTGTTTTTGGACGGCAATGAAGAAATGACTATGTTTTGCGATTTCTCCTGCTCAGAAAGACTTAGAAAGTTGATAATTGTGGGCAATGTTAGAAATGTCATGAGAAACAAGAATTATGTAAAAGAATTGATGTAAGTCATTGTTTCCAAGAGAAAGGGAGACCGGAGTGTAAAAAAAGCGTTGTTTTTGGACGGCAATGAAGAAATGACTGTTTTGCGATTTCTCTTGCTCAGAAAGACTTAGAAAGTTGATAATTGTGGGCAATGTTAGAAATGTCATGAGAAACAAGAATTATGTAAAAGAATTGATGTAAGTCATTGTTTCCAAGAGAAAGGGAGACCGGAGTGTAAAAAAGCGTTGTTTTTTGGACGGCAATGAAGAAATGACTTGTTTTGCGATTTCTCCTTGCTCAGAAAGACTTAGAAAGTTGATAATTGTGGGCAATGTTAGAAATGTCATGAGAAACAAGAATTATGTAAAAGAATTGATGTAAGTCATTGTTTCCAAGAGAAAGGGAGACCGGAGTGTAAAAAAGCGTTGTTTTTGGACGGCAATGAAGAAATGACTATGTTTTGCGATTTCTCCTGCTCAGAAAGACTTAGAAAGTTGATAATTGTGGGCAATGTTAGAAATGTCATGAGAAACAAGAATTATGTAAAAGAATTGATGTAAGTCATTGTTTCCAAGAGAAAGCGGGAGACCGGAGTGTAAAAAAGCGTTGTTTTTGGACGGCAATGAAGAAATGACTGTTTTGCGATTTCTCTTGCTCAGAAAGACTTAGAAAGTTGATAATTGTGGGGCAATGTTAGAAATGTCATGAGAAACAAGAATTATGTAAAAAAATTGATGTAAGTCATTGTTTCCAAGAGAAAGGGAGACCAGGAGTGTAAAAAAGCGTTGTTTTTGGACGGCAATGAAGAGAAATGACTATGTTTTGCGATTTCTCCTGCTCAGAAAGACTTAGAAAGTTGATAATTGTGGGCAATGTTAGAAATGTCATGAGAAACAAGAATTATGTAAAAGAATTGATGTAAGTCATTGTTTCCAAGAGAAAGGGAGACCGGAGTGTAAAAAAGCGTTGTTTTTGGACGGCAATGAAGAAATGACTGTTTTTGCGATTTCTCTTGCTCAGAAAGACTTAGAAAGTTGATAATTGTGGGCAATGTTAGAAATGTCATGAGAAACAAGAATTATGTAAAAGAATTGATGTAAGTCATTGTTTCCAAGAGAAAGGGAGACCGGAGTGTAAAAAAGCGTTGTTTTTGGACGGCAATGAAGAAATGACTGTTTTTGCGATTTCTCTTGCTCAGAAAGACTTAGAAAGTTGATAATTGTGGGCAATGTTAGAAATGTCATGAGAAACAAGAATTATGTAAAAGAATTGATGTAAGTCATTGTTTCCAAGAGAAAGGGAGACCGGAGTGTAAAAAAAGCGTTGTTTTTGGACGGCAATGAAGAAATGACTATGTTTTGCGATTTCTCCTGCTCAGAAAGACTTAGAAAGTTGATAATTGTGGGCAATGTTAGAAATGTCATGAGAAACAAGAATTATGTAAAAGAATTGATGTAAGTCATTGTTTCCAAGAGAAAGGGAGACCAGGAGTGTAAAAAAGCGTTGTTTTTGGACGGCAATGAAGAAATGACTATGTTTTGCGATTTCTCCTGCTCAGAAAGACTTAGAAAGTTGATAATTGTGGGAAATGTTAGAAATGTCATGAAGAAACAAGAATTATGTAAAAGAATTGATGTAAGTCATTGTTTCCAAGAGAAAGGGAGACCGGAGTGTAAAAAAGCGTTGTTTTTGGACGGCAATGAAGAAATGACTGTTTTGCGATTTCTCTTGCTCAGAAAGACTTAGAAAGTTGATAATTGTGGGCAATGTTAGAAATGTCATGAGAAACAAGAATTATGTAAAAGAATTGATGTAAGTCATTGTTTCCAAGAGAAAGGGAGACCGGAGTGTAAAAAAGCGTTGTTTTTGGACGGCAATGAAGAAATGACTATGTTTTGCGATTTCTCCTGCTCAGAAAGACTTAGAAAGTTGATAATTGTAGGCAATGTTAGAAATGTCATGAGAAACAAGAATTATGTAAAAGAATTGATGTAAGTCATTGTTTCCAAGAGAAAGAGAGACCGGAGTGTAAAAAAGCGTTGTTTTTGGACGGCAATGAAGAAATGACTGTTTTGCGATTTCTCTTGCTCAGAAAGACTTAGAAAGTTGATAATTGTGGGCAATGTTAGAAATGTCATGAGAAACAAGAATTATGTAAAAGAATTGATGTAAGTCATTGTTTCCAAGAGAAAGGGAGACCGGAGTGTAAAAAAGCGTTGTTTTTGGACGGCAATGAAGAAATGACTATGTTTTGCGATTTCTCCTGCTCAGAAAGACTTAGAAAGTTGATAATTGTGGGCAATGTTAGAAATGTCATGAGAAACAAGAATTATGTAAAAGAATTGATGTAAGTCATTGTTTCCAAGAGAAAGGGAGACAGGAGTGTAAAAAAGCGTTGTTTTTGGACGGCAATGAAGAAATGACTATGTATTGCGATTTCTCCTGCTCAGAAAGACTTAGAAAGTTGATAATTGTGGGCAATGTTAGAAATGTCATGAGAAACAAGAATTATGTAAAAGAATTGATGTAAGTCATTGTTTCCAAGAGAAAGGGAGACCGGAGTGTAAAAAAGCGTTGTTTTTGGACGGCAATGAAGAAATGACTGTTTTGCGATTTCTCTTGCTCAGAAAGACTTAGAAAGTTGATAATTGTGGGCAATGTTAGAAATGTCATGAGAAACAAGAATTATGTAAAAGAATTGATGTAAGTCATTGTTTCCAAGAGAAAGGGAGACCGGAGTGTAAAAAAGCGTTGTTTTTGGACGGCAATGAAGAAATGACTATGTTTTGCGATTTCTCCTGCTCAGAAAGACTTAGAAAGTTGATAATTGTGGGCAATGTTAGAAATGTCATGAGAAACAAGAATTATGTAAAAGAATTGATGTAAGTCATTGTTTTCCAAGAGAAAGGGAGACCGGAGTGTAAACAAGCGTTGTTTTTGGACGGCAATGAAGAAATGACTGTTTTGCGATTTCTCTTGCTCAGAAAAGACTTAGAAAGTTGATAATTGTGGGCAATGTTAGAAATGTCATGAGAAACAAGAATTATGTAAAAGAATTGATGTAAGTCATTGTTTCCAAGAGAAAGGGAGACCGGAGTGTAAAAAAGCGTTGTTTTTGGACGGCAATGAAGAAATGACTGTTTTGCGATTTCTCTTGCTCAGAAAGACTTAGAAAAGTTGATAATTGTGGGAAATGTTAGAAATGTCATGAGAAACAAGAATTATGTAAAAGAATTGATGTAAGTCATTGTTTCCAAGAGAAAGGGAGACCGGAGTGTAAAAAAGTGTTGTTTTTGGACGGCAATGAAGAAATGACTGTTTTGCGATTTCTCTTGCTCAGAAAGACTTAGAAAGTTGATAATTGTGGGCAATGTTAGAAATGTCATGAGAAACAAGAATTATGTAAAAGAATTGATGTAAGTCATTGTTTCCAAGAGAAAGGGAGACCGGAGTGTAAAAAAGCGTTGTTTTTGGACGGCAATGAAGAAATGACTATGTTTTTGCGATTTCTCCTGCTCAGAAAGACTTAGAAAGTTGATAATTGTGGTCAATGTTAGAAATGTCATGAGAAACAAGAATTATGTAAAAGAATTGATGTAAGTCATTGTTTCCAAGAGAAAGGGAGACAGGAGTGTAAAAAAGCGTTGTTTTTAGACGGCAATGAAGAAATGACTATGTTTTGCGATTTCTCCTGCTCAGAAAGACTTAGAAAGTTGATAATTGTGGGAAATGTTAGAAATGTCATGAGAAACAAGAATTATGTAAAAGAATTGATGTAAGTCATTGTTTCCAAGAGAAAGGGAGACCGGAGTGTAAAAAAGCGTTTTTTTTGGACGGCAATGAAGAAATGACTGTTTTGCGATTTCTCTTGCTCAGAAAGACTTAGAAAGTTGATAATTGTGGGCAATGTTAGAAATGTCATGAGAAACAAGAATTATGTAAAAGAATTGATGTAAGTCATTGTTTCCAAGAGAAAGGGAGACCGGAGTGTAAAAAAGCGTTGTTTTTTGGACGGCAATGAAGAAATGACTATGTTTTGCGATTTCTCCTGCTCAGAAAGACTTAGAAAGTTGATAATTGTGGGCAATGTTAGAAATGTCATGAGAAACAAGAATTATGTAAAAAGAATTGATGTAAGTCATTGTTTCCAAGAGAAAGGGAGACAGGAGTGTAAAAAAGCGTTGTTTTTGGACGGCAATGAAGAAATGACTATGTTTTGCGATTTCTCCTGCTCAGAAAGACTTAGAAAGTTGATAATTGTGGGCAATGTTAGAAATGTCATGAGAAACAAGAATTATGTAAAAGAATTGATGTAAGTCATTGTTTCCAAGAGAAAGGGAGACAGGAGTGTAAAAAAGCGTTGTTTTTGGACGGCAATGAAGAAATGACTATGTTTTGCGATTTCTCCTGCTCAGAAAGACTTAGAAAGTTGATAATTGTGGGCAATGTTAGAAATGTCATGAGAAACAAGAATTATGTAAAAGAATTGATGTAAGTCATTGTTTCCAAGAGAAAGGGAGACCGGAGTGTAAAAAAGCGTTGTTTTTGGACGGCAATGAAGAAATGACTGTTTTGCGATTTCTCTTGCTCAGAAAGACTTAGAAAGTTGATAATTGTGGGCAATGTTAGAAATGTCATGAGAAACAAGAATTATGTAAAAGAATTGATGTAAGTCATTGTTTCCAAGAGAAAGGGAGACAGGAGTGTAAAAAAGCGTTGTTTTTGGACGGCAATGAAGAAATGACTATGTTTTGCGATTTCTCCTGCTCAGAAAGACTTAGAAAGTTGATAATTGTGGGAAATGTTAGAAATGTCATGAGAAACAAGAATTATGTAAAAGAATTGATGTAAGTCATTGTTTCCAAGAGAAAGGGAGACCGGAGTGTAAAAAAGCGTTGTTTTTGGACGGCAATGAAGAAATTACTGTTTTGCGATTTCTCTTGCTCAGAAAGCCTTAGAAAGTTGATAATTGTGGGCAATGTTAGAAATGTCATGAGAAACAAGAATTATGTAAAAGAATTGATGTAAGTCATTGTTTCCAAGAGAAAGGGAGACCGGAGTGTAAAAAAGCGTTGTTTTTGGACGGCAATGAAGAAATGACTATGTTTTGCGATTTCTCCTGCTCAGAAAGACTTAGAAAGTTGATAATTGTGGGCAATGTTAGAAATGTCATGAGAAACAAGAATTATGTAAAAAAATTGATGTAAGTCATTGTTTCCAAGAGAAAGGGAGACAGGAGTGTAAAAAAGCGTTGTTTTTGGACGGCAATGAAGAAATGACTATGTTTTGCGATTTCTCCTGCTCAGAAAGACTTAGAAAGTTGATAATTGTGGGCAATGTTAGAAATGTCATGAGAAACAAGAATTATGTAAAAGAATTGATGTAAGTCATTGTTTCCAAGAGAAAGGGAGACAGGAGTGTAAAAAAGCGTTGTTTTTGGACGGCAATGAAGAAATGACTATGTTTTGCGATTTCTCCTGCTCAGAAAGACTTAGAAAGTTGATAATTGTGGGCAATGTTAGAAATGTCATGAGAAACAAGAATTATGTAAAAGAATTGATGTAAGTCATTGTTTCCAAGAGAAAGGGAGACCGGAGTGTAAAAAAGCGTTGTTTTTGGACGGCAATGAAGAAATGACTGTTTTGCGATTTCTCTTGCTCAGAAAGACTTAGAAAGTTGATAATTGTGGGCAATGTTAGAAATGTCATGAGAAACAAGAATTATGTAAAAGAATTGATGTAAGTCATTGTTTCCAAGAGAAAGGGAGACCGGAGTGTAAAAAAGCGTTGTTTTTGGACGGCAATGAAGAAATGACTGTTTTGCGATTTCTCTTGCTCAGAAAGACTTAGAAAGTTGATAATTGTGGGCAATGTTAGAAATGTCATGAGAAACAAGAATTATGTAAAAGAATTGATGTAAGTCATTGTTTCCAAGAGAAAGGGAGACCGGAGTGTAAAAAAGCGTTGTTTTTGGACGGCAATGAAGAAATGACTATGTTTTGCGATTTCTCCTGCTCAGAAAGACTTAGAAAGTTGATAATTGTGGGCAATGTTAGAAATGTCATGAGAAACAAGAATTATGTAAAAGAATTGATGTAAGTCATTGTTTCCAAGAGAAAGGGAGACCGGAGTGTAAAAAATCGTTGTTTTTGGACGGCAATGAAGAAATGACTGTTTTGCGATTTCTCTTGCTCAGAAAGACTTAGAAAGTTGATAATTGTGGGCAATGTTAGAAATGTCATGAGAAACAAGAATTATGTAAAAAAATTGATGTAAGTCATTGTTTCCAAGAGAAAGGGAGACAGGAGTGTAAAAAAGCGTTGTTTTTGGACGGCAATGAAGAAATGACTATGTTTTGCGATTTCTCCTGCTCAGAAAGACTTAGAAAGTTGATAATTGTGGGCAATGTTAGAAATGTCATGAGAAACAAGAATTATGTAAAAGAATTGATGTAAGTCATTGTTTCCAAGAGAAAGGGAGACAGGAGTGTAAAAAAGCGTTGTTTTTGGACGGCAATGAAGAAATGACTATGTTTTGCGATTTCTCCTGCTCAGAAAGACTTAGAAAGTTGATAATTGTGGGCAATGTTAGAAATGTCATGAGAAACAAGAATTATGTAAAAGAATTGATGTAAGTCATTGTTTCCAAGAGAAAGGGAGACAGGAGTGTAAAAAAGCGTTGTTTTTGGACGGCAATGAAGAAATGACTATGTTTTGCGATTTCTCCTGCTCAGAAAGACTTAGAAAGTTGATAATTGTGGGCAATGTTAGAAATGTCATGAGAAACAAGAATTATGTAAAAGAATTGATGTAAGTCATTGTTTCCAAGAGAAAGGGAGACCGGAGTGTAAAAAAGCGTTGTTTTTGGACGGCAATGAAGAAATGACTGTTTTGCGATTTCTCTTGCTCAGAAAGACTTAGAAAGTTGATAATTGCTGGCAATGTTAGAAATGTCATGAGAAACAAGAATTATGTAAAAGAATTGATGTAAGTCATTGTTTCCAAGAGAAAGGGAGACAGGAGTGTAAAAAAGCGTTGTTTTTGGACGGCAATGAAGAAATGACTATGTTTTGCGATTTCTCCTGCTCAGAAAGACTTAGAAAGTTGATAATTGTGGGAAATGTTAGAAATGTCATGAGAAACAAGAATTATGTAAAAGAATTGATGTAAGTCATTGTTTCCAAGAGAAAGGGAGACCGGAGTGTAAAAAAGCGTTGTTTTTGGACGGCAATGAAGAAATGACTGTTTTGCGATTTCTCTTGCTCAGAAAGACTTAGAAAGTTGATAATTGTGGGCAATGTTAGAAATGTCATGAGAAACAAGAAATATGTAAAAGAATTGATGTAAGTCATTGTTTCCAAGAGAAAGGGAGACCGGAGTGTAAAAAAGCGTTGTTTTTGGACGGCAATGAAGAAATGACTATGTTTTGCGATTTCTCCTGCTCAGAAAGACTTAGAAAGTTGATAATTGTAGGCAATGTTAGAAATGTCATGAGAAACAAGAATTATGTAAAAGAATTGATGTAAGTCATTGTTTCCAAGAGAAAGGGAGACCGGAGTGTAAAAAAGCGTTGTTTTTGGACGGCAATGAAGAAATGACTGTTTTGCGATTTCTCTTGCTCAGAAAGACTTAGAAAGTTGATAATTGTGGGCAATGTTAGAAATGTCATGAGAAACAAGAATTATGTAAAAGAATTGATGTAAGTCATTGTTTCCAAGAGAAAGGGAGACCGGAGTGTAAAAAAGCGTTGTTTTTGGACGGCAATGAAGAAATGACTATGTTTTGCGATTTCTCCTGCTCAGAAAGACTTAGAAAGTTGATAATTGTGGTCAATGTTAGAAATGTCATGAGAAACAAGAATTATGTAAAAGAATTGATGTAAGTCATTGTTTCCAAGAGAAAGGGAGACAGGAGTGTAAAAAAGCGTTGTTTTTAGACGGCAATGAAGAAATGACTATGTTTTGCGATTTCTCCTGCTCAGAAAGACTTAGAAAGTTGATAATTGTGGGAAATGTTAGAAATGTCATGAGAAACAAGAATTATGTAAAAGAATTGATGTAAGTCATTGTTTCCAAGAGAAAGGGAGACCGGAGTGTAAAAAAGTGTTGTTTTTGGACGGCAATGAAGAAATGACTATGTTTTGCGATTTCTCCTGCTCAGAAAGACTTAGAAAGTTGATAATTGTGGGCAATGTTAGAAATGTCATGAGAAACAAGAATTATGTAAAAGAATTGATGTAAGTCATTGTTTCCAAGAGAAAGGGAGACAGGAGTGTAAAAAAGCGTTGTTTTTGGACGGCAATGAAGAAATGACTATGTTTTGCGATTTCTCCTGCTCAGAAAGACTTAGAAAGTTGATAATTGTGGGAAATGTTAGAAATGTCATGAGAAACAAGAATTATGTAAAAGAATTGATGTAAGTCATTGTTTCCAAGAGAAAGGGAGACCGGAGTGTAAAAAAGCGTTGTTTTTGGACGGCAATGAAGAAATGACTGTTTTGCGATTTCTCTTGCTCAGAAAGACTTAGAAAGTTGATAATTGTGGGCAATGTTAGAAATGTCATGAGAAACAAGAATTATGTAAAAGAATTGATGTAAGTCATTGTTTCCAAGAGAAAGGGAGACCGGAGTGTAAAAAAGCGTTGTTTTTGGACGGCAATGAAGAAATGACTATGTTTTGCGATTTCTCCTGCTCAGAAAGACTTAGAAAGTTGATAATTGTAGGCAATGTTAGAAATGTCATGAGAAACAAGAATTATGTAAAAGAATTGATGTAAGTCATTGTTTCCAAGAGAAAGGGAGACCGGAGTGTAAAAAAGCGTTGTTTTTGGACGGCAATGAAGAAATGACTGTTTTGCGATTTCTCTTGCTCAGAAAGACTTAGAAAGTTGATAATTGTGGGCAATGTTAGAAATGTCATGAGAAACAAGAATTATGTAAAAGAATTGATGTAAGTCATTGTTTCCAAGAGAAAGGGAGACCGGAGTGTAAAAAAGCGTTGTTTTTGGACGGCAATGAAGAAATGACTATGTTTTGCGATTTCTCCTGCTCAGAAAGACTTAGAAAGTTGATAATTGTGGTCAATGTTAGAAATGTCATGAGAAACAAGAATTATGTAAAAGAATTGATGTAAGTCATTGTTTCCAAGAGAAAGGGAGACAGGAGTGTAAAAAAGCGTTGTTTTTAGACGGCAATGAAGAAATGACTATGTTTTGCGATTTCTCCTGCTCAGAAAGACTTAGAAAGTTGATAATTGTGGGAAATGTTAGAAATGTCATGAGAAACAAGAATTATGTAAAAGAATTGATGTAAGTCATTGTTTCCAAGAGAAAGGGAGACCGGAGTGTAAAAAAGTGTTGTTTTTGGACGGCAATGAAGAAATGACTATGTTTTGCGATTTCTCCTGCTCAGAAAGACTTAGAAAGTTGATAATTGTGGGCAATGTTAGAAATGTCATGAGAAACAAGAATTATGTAAAAGAATTGATGTAAGTCATTGTTTCCAAGAGAAAGGGAGACAGGAGTGTAAAAAAGCGTTGTTTTTGGACGGCAATGAAGAAATGACTATGTATTGCGATTTCTCCTGCTCAGAAAGACTTAGAAAGTTGATAATTGTGGGCAATGTTAGAAATGTCATGAGAAACAAGAATTATGTAAAAGAATTGATGTAAGTCATTGTTTCCAAGAGAAAGGGAGACCGGAGTGTAAAAAAGCGTTGTTTTTGGACGGCAATGAAGAAATGACTGTTTTGCGATTTCTCTTGCTCAGAAAGACTTAGAAAGTTGATAATTGTGGGCAATGTTAGAAATGTCATGAGAAACAAGAATTATGTAAAAGAATTGATGTAAGTCATTGTTTCCAAGAGAAAGGGAGACAGGAGTGTAAAAAAGCGTTGTTTTTGGACGGCAATGAAGAAATGACTATGTTTTGCGATTTCTCCTGCTCAGAAAGACTTAGAAAGTTGATAATTGTGGGGAAATGTTAGAAATGTCATGAGAAACAAGAATTATGTAAAAGAATTGATGTAAGTCATCATTGTTTCCAAGAGAAAAGGGAGACCGGAGTGTAAAAAAGCGTTGTTTTTTGGACGGCAATGAAGAAATGACTGTTTTGCGATTTCTCTTGCTCAGATAGACTTAGAAAGTTGATAATTGTGGGCAATGTTAGAAATGTCATGAGAAACAAGAATTGTGTAAAAGAATTGATGTAAGTCATTGTTTCCAAGAGAAAGGGAGACCGGAGTGTAAAAAAGCGTTGTTTTTGGACGGCAATGAAGAAATGACTATGTTTTGCGATTTCTCCTGCTCAGAAAGACTTAGAAAGTTGATAATTGTGGGCAATGTTAGAAATGTCATGAGAAACAAGAATTATGTAAAAGAATTGATGTAAGTCATTGTTTCCAAGAGAAAGGGAGACCGGAGTGTAAACAAGCGTTGTTTTTGGACGGCAATGAAGAAATGACTGTTCTGCGATTTCTCTTGCTCAGAAAGACTTAGAAAGTTGATAATTGTGGGCAATGTTAGAAATGTCATGAGAAAACAAGAATTATGTAAAAGAATTGATGTAAGTCATTGTTTCCAAGAGAAAGGGAGACCGGAGTGTAAAAAAGCGTTGTTTTTGGACGGCAATGAAGAAATGACTGTTTTTTGCGATTTCTCTTGCTCAGAAAGACTTAGAAAGTTGATAATTGTGGGAAATGTTAGAAATGTCATGAGAAACAAGAATTATGTAAAAGAATTGATATAAGTCATTGTTTCCAAGAGAAAGGGAGACCGGAGTGTAAAAAAGTGTTGTTTTTGGACGGCAATGAAGAAAATGACTGTTTTTGCGATTTCTCTTGCTCAGAAAGACTTAGAAAGTTGATAATTGTGGGCAATGTTAGAAATGTCATGAGAAACAAGAATTATGTAAAAGAATTGATGTAAGTCATTGTTTCCAAGAGAAAGGGAGACCGGAGTGTAAAAAAAGCGTTGTTTTTGGACGGCAATGAAGAAATGACTATGTTTTGCGATTTCTCCTGCTCAGAAAGACTTAGAAAGTTGATAATTGTGGTCAATGTTAGAAATGTCATGAGAAACAAGAATTATGTAAAAGAATTGATGTAAGTCATTGTTTCCAAGAGAAAGGGAGACAGGAGTGTAAAAAAGCGTTGTTTTTAGACGGCAATGAAGAAATGACTATGTTTTACGATTTCTCCTGCTCAGAAAGACTTAGAAAGTTGATAATTGTGGGAAATGTTAGAAATGTCATGAGAAACAAGAATTATGTAAAAGAATTGATGTAAGTCATTGTTTCCAAGAGAAAGGGAGACCGGAGTGTAAAAAAGCGTTTTTTTTGGACGGCAATGAAGAAATGACTGTTTTGCGATTTCCTCTTGCTCAGAAAGACTTAGAAAGTTGATAATTGTGGGCAATGTTAGAAATGTCATGAGAAACAAGAATTATGTAAAAGAATTGATGTAAGTCATTGTTTCCAAGAGAAAGGGAGACCCGGAGTGTAAAAAAGCGTTGTTTTTGGACGGCAATGAAGAAATGACTATGTTTTGTGATTTCTCCTGCTCAGAAAGACTTAGAAAGTTGATAATTGTGGGCAATGTTAGAAATGTCATGAGAAACAAGAATTATGTAAAAAAATTGATGTAAGTCATTGTTTCCAAGAGAAAGGGAGACAGGAGTGTAAAAAAGCGTTGTTTTTGGACGGCAATGAAGAAATGACTGTTTTGCGATTTCTCTTGCTCAGAAAGACTTAGAAAGTTGATAATTGTGGGCAATGTTAGAAATGTCATGAGAAACAAGAATTATGTAAAAGAATTGATGTAAGGTCATTGTTTCCAAGAGAAAGGGAGACCGGAGTGTAAAAAAGCGTTGTTTTTGGACGGCAATGAAGAAATGACTATGTTTTGCGATTTCTCCTGCTCAGAAAGACTTAGAAAGTTGATAATTGTGGGCAATGTTAGAAATGTCATGAGAAACAAGAATTATGTAAAAGAATTGATGTAAGTCATTGTTTCCAAGAGAAAGGGAGACCGGAGTGTAAACAAGCGTTGTTTTTGGACGGCAATGAAGAAATGACTGTTTTGCGATTTCTCTTGCTCAGAAAGACTTAGAAAGTTGATAATTGTGGGCAATGTTAGAAATGTCATGAGAAACAAGAATTATGTAAAAGAATTGATGTAAGTCATTGTTTCCAAGAGAAAGGGAGACCGGAGTGTAAAAAAAGCGTTGTTTTTGGACGGCAATGAAGAAATGACTGTTTTTGCGATTTCTCTTGCTCAGAAAGACTTAGAAAGTTGATAATTGTGGGAAATGTTAGAAATGTCATGAGAAACAAGAATTATGTAAAAGAATTGATGTAAGTCATTGTTTCCAAGAGAAAGGGAGACCGGAGTGTAAAAAAGTGTTGTTTTTGGACGGCAATGAAGAAATGACTGTTTTGCGATTTCTCTTGCTCAGAAAGACTTAGAAAGTTGATAATTGTGGGCAATGTTAGAAATGTCATGAGAAACAAGAATTATGTAAAAGAATTGATGTAAGTCATTGTTTCCAAGAGAAAGGGAGACCGGAGTGTAAAAAAGCGTTGTTTTTGGACGGCAATGAAGAAATGACTATGTTTTGCGATTTCTCCTGCTCAGAAAGACTTAGAAAGTTGATAATTGTGGTCAATGTTAGAAATGTCATGAGAAACAAGAATTATGTAAAAGAATTGATGTAAGTCATTGTTTCCAAGAGAAAGGGAGACAGGAGTGTAAAAAAGCGTTGTTTTTAGACGGCAATGAAGAAATGACTATGTTTTGCGATTTCTCCTGCTCAGAAAGACTTAGAAAGTTGATAATTGTGGGAAATGTTAGAAATGTCATGAGAAACAAGAATTATGTAAAAGAATTGATGTAAGTCATTGTTTCCAAGAGAAAGGGAGACCGGAGTGTAAAAAAGCGTTTTTTTTGGACGGCAATGAAGAAATGACTGTTTTGCGATTTCTCTTGCTCAGAAAGACTTAGAAAGTTGATAATTGTGGGCAATGTTAGAAATGTCATGAGAAACAAGAATTATGTAAAAGAATTGATGTAAGTCATTGTTTCCAAGAGAAAGGGAGACCGGAGTGTAAAAAAGCGTTGTTTTTGGACGGCAATGAAGAAATGACTATGTTTTGTGATTTCTCCTGCTCAGAAAGACTTAGAAAGTTGATAATTGTGGGCAATGTTAGAAATGTCATGAGAAACAAGAATTATGTAAAAAAAATTGATGTAAGTCATTGTTTCCAAGAGAAAGGGAGACAGGAGTGTAAAAAAGCGTTGTTTTTGGACGGCAATGAAGAAATGACTATGTTTTGCGATTTCTCCTGCTCAGAAAGACTTAGAAAGTTGATAATTGTGGGCAATGTTAGAAATGTCATGAGAAACAAGAATTATGTAAAAGAATTGATGTAAGTCATTGTTTCCAAGAGAAAGGGAGACAGGAGTGTAAAAAAGCGTTGTTTTTGGACGGCAATGAAGAAATGACTGTTTTGCGATTTCTCTTGCTCAGAAAGACTTAGAAAGTTGATAATTGTGGGCAATGTTAGAAATGTCATGAGAAACAAGAATTATGTAAAAGAATTGATGTAAGTCATTGTTTCCAAGAGAAAGGGAGACAGGAGTGTAAAAAAGCGTTGTTTTTGGACGGCAATGAAGAAAATGACTATGTTTTGCGATTTCTCCTGCTCAGAAAGACTTAGAAAGTTGATAATTGTGGGAAATGTTAGAAATGTCATGAGAAACAAGAATTATGTAAAAGAATTGATGTAAGTCATTGTTTCCAAGAGAAAGGGAGACCGGAGTGTAAAAAAAGCGTTGTTTTTGGACGGCAATGAAGAAATGACTGTTTTGCGATTTCTCTTGCTCAGAAAGACTTAGAAAGTTGATAATTGTGGGCAATGTTAGAAATGTCATGAGAAACAAGAATTATGTAAAAGAATTGATGTAAGTCATTGTTTCCAAGAGAAAGGGAGACCGGAGTGTAAAAAAGCGTTGTTTTTGGACGGCAATGAAGAAATGACTATGTTTTGCGATTTCTCCTGCTCAGAAAGACTTAGAAAGTTGATAATTGTGGTCAATGTTAGAAATGTCATGAGAAACAAGAATTATGTAAAAGAATTGATGTAAGTCATTGTTTCCAAGAGAAAGGGGAGACAGGAGTGTAAAAAAGCGTTGTTTTTAGACGGCAATGAAGAAATGACTATGTTTTGCGATTTCTCCTGCTCAGAAAGACTTAGAAAGTTGATAATTGTGGGGAAATGTTAGAAATGTCATGAGAAACAAGAATTATGTAAAAGAATTGATGTAAGTCATTGTTTCCAAGAGAAAGGGAGACCGGAGTGTAAAAAAAGCGTTGTTTTTGGACGGCAATGAAGAAATTACTGTTTTGCGATTTCTCTTGCTCAGAAAGACTTAGAAAGTTGATAATTGTGGGCAATGTTAGAAATGTCATGAGAAACAAGAATTATGTAAAAGAATTGATGTAAGTCATTGTTTCCAAGAGAAAGGGAGACCGGAGTGTAAAAAAGCGTTGTTTTTGGACAGCAATGAAGAAATGACTATGTTTTGCGATTTCTCCTGCTCAGAAAGACTTAGAAAGTTGATAATTGTGGGCAATGTTAGAAATGTCATGAGAAACAAGAATTATGTAAAAAAATTGATGTAAGTCATTGTTTCCAAGAGAAAGGGAGACAGGAGTGTAAAAAAGCGTTGTTTTTGGACGGCAATGTAGAAATGACTATGTTTTGCGATTTCTCTCTGCTCAGAAAGACTTAGAAAGTTGATAATTGTGGGCAATGTTAGAAATGTCATGAGAAACAAGAATTATGTAAAAGAATTGATGTAAGTCATTGTTTCCAAGAGAAAGGGAGACCGGAGTGTAAAAAAGCATTGTTTTTGGACGGCAATGAAGAAATGACTACTCAGAAAGACTTAGAAAGTTGATAATTGTGGGCAATGTTAGAAATGTCATGAGAAACAAGAATTATGTAAAAGAATTGATGTAAGTCATTGTTTCCAAGAGAAAGGGAGACCGGAGTGTAAAAAAGCGTTGTTTTTGGACGGCAATGAAGAAATGACTGTTTTGCGATTTCTCTTGCTCAGAAAGACTTAGAAAGTTGATAATTGTGGGCAATGTTAGAAATGTCATGAGAAACAAGAATTATGTAAAAGAATTGATGTAAGTCATTGTTTCCAAGAGAAAGGGAGACCGGAGTGTAAAAAAGCGTTGTTTTTGGACGGCAATGAAGAAATGACTATGTTTTGCGATTTCTCCTGCTCAGAAAGACTTAGAAAGTTGATAATTGTGGGCAATGTTAGAAATGTCATGAGAAACAAGAATTATGTAAAAGAATTGATGTAAGTCATTGTTTCCAAGAGAAAGGGAGACCGGAGTGTAAAAAAGCGTTGTTTTTGGACGGCAATGAAGAAATGACTGTTTTGCGATTTCTCTTGCTCAGAAAGACTTAGAAAGTTGATAATTGTGGGCAATGTTAGAAATGTCATGAGAAACAAGAATTATGTAAAAAAATTGATGTAAGTCATTGTTTCCAAGAGAAAGGGAGACAGGAGTGTAAAAAAGCGTTGTTTTTGGACGGCAATGAAGAAATGACTATGTTTTGCGATTTCTCCTGCTCAGAAAGACTTAGAAAGTTGATAATTGTGGGCAATGTTAGAAATGTCATGAGAAACAAGAATTATGTAAAAGAATTGATGTAAGTCATTGTTTCCAAGAGAAAGGGAGACAGGAGTGTAAAAAAGCGTTGTTTTTGGACGGCAATGAAGAAATGACTATGTTTTGCGATTTCTCCTGCTCAGAAAGACTTAGAAAGTTGATAAATGTGGGCAATGTTAGAAATGTCATGAGAAACAAGAATTATGTAAAAGAATTGATGTAAGTCATTGTTTCCAAGAGAAAGGGAGACCGGAGTGTAAAAAAGCGTTGTTTTTGGACGGCAATGAAGAAATGACTATGTTTTGCGATTTCTCCTGCTCAGAAAGACTTAGAAAGTTGATAATTGTAGGCAATGTTAGAAATGTCATGAGAAACAAGAATTATGTAAAAGAATTGATGTAAGTCATTGTTTCCAAGAGAAAGGGAGACCGGAGTGTAAAAAAGCGTTGTTTTTGGACGGCAATGAAGAAATGACTGTTTTGCGATTTCTCTTGCTCAGAAAGACTTAGAAAGTTGATAATTGTGGGCAATGTTAGAAATGTCATGAGAAACAAGAATTATGTAAAAGAATTGATGTAAGTCATTGTTTCCAAGAGAAAGGGAGACCGGAGTGTAAAAAAGCGTTGTTTTTGGACGGCAATGAAGAAATGACTATGTTTTGCGATTTCTACTGCTCAGAAAGACTTAGAAAGTTGATAATTGTGGTCAATGTTAGAAATGTCATGAGAAACAAGAATTATGTAAAAGAATTGATGTAAGTCATTGTTTCCAAGAGAAAGGGAGACAGGAGTGTAAAAAAGCGTTGTTTTTAGACGGCAATGAAGAAATGACTATGTTTTGCGATTTCTCCTGCTCAGAAAGACTTAGAAAGTTGATAATTGTGGGAAATGTTAGAAATGTCATGAGAAACAAGAATTATGTAAAAGAATTGATGTAAGTCATA